>NC_133437.1:11646797-11950130 GCF_011762505.2 Arvicanthis niloticus
TCCCAACACTGAAATTTTATTTAAGAACCGCTAAAAAGCAGTATTATTAATGTAAGTATAAGCCAGATAATACTGGCTTAAACTTCATTTTTTAAAAAATGTAATATATAGTAAAAGGTGGCCTTTTCATAAAAAATCTTTATTTTGGTTAACCTTTTTCACCCTTCTCATATCTCACCATATTCTTCTATCCATATTGTTGCCTAAACATTTCCACTTTCTTTATTTTCACATTGTACTTTTGTTATTAATGATCTATCTCCCTTCCTGTCAGATATTTTTCAAGGTTATGACCTTCCTTATTTTCTTGGCTTTTATAAGGATACCAAGTTAAATATTAAATCTAAAGATTTAAAGATAGATTCCACATAGGAAAAAAAATGTAGTATGTTCCTTTCTGTACCTTAATTTCCATTTATTGTGATTTCCCTCTGTCACTAGTTCCACTGATATACTCAGAAATTTCATAGTTTTACTTACATTTACAGATGAATCAAATTGCTGTGAGTATATGCACAATATTTTCATTACCAAGTTATCAGTTTAGAGCAAAGCCTTCAAACTAGTAATAAAAATATACCTTGGAGTTTACCTAGCCAAGAAGGTGCAGGGCTTCTGCAAAAAATGTTGAGAACTCTGAATAATTAAATTGAGGAAGGTGCTATAAGAAGGAAACGCCTTCCAAGCTTACAGATTGGTAGACTTAATAATTTGAAAATAACTATTCTACAAAAAGAAATCTATACACTCAATGCAAATGCAACCTAAATCACTGACCTTCTGTCACAGAAACAGAAACCTAAAACAAAATTTATACAGAAATTAAAAAAAAAACCATATAAAACCAAAACAATCTTGAACAAAAAAATAATGTTAGATTCATGAGCATTACAGATTTCAAGTTATTCTATAGAATCTTTTAAAGTGAAAGTGGATGGTATTGGTATGGAAATAAATACATAACACCAGTGTGATTCAGAAGAAGAGCATATTTAATGAACATATCTGAGTATATAACTACGGCTATTATACCTTTAACAATGGTTCCAAAACTATATACACAAGAAAACATCTACCACAAATGCTATTGAGAAAAGGTATTTATAGATATACAAGAAGAAAATACATTCCTATCTCTCATCCTGTATAAAATTGTAGTGCAAATAAATCAAAGATAGAATGTAAAACCCATGACTCTGAAAATGCTGAGAAGAGAAAGGTTGCATTGCAAGGTGTAAACTTAGGTAAGACTTTCTAACTAGGTTCCAAGTCATATAGAAAATGTAGCAAACAATTGAAAAATAGAACCTCATGAAATGGCTGCTTTTATACAGCAATAGAAACAGTTCAGCTATTGGAGAGCTTACAGTGGAAAAAAATATCTGGCATATGTACATTCAACAGATGATTAAATACACAAATAATTCAAAGTACAAAACCCTGAAAAAATTACTATATATTTAAACAGTTCTCAAAGAATAAATCCAAATGGATAATCAAAACATTTTAAGGTATTCAACATAAAAGCTTATACATACATGCAGGAAGTGCTGTTGTGTAGTTGGTTTGCGTCTAAGCTTATTTTGGTAACTAAACAAAACTGTTGTACTGACTTCTATAGTGATTAGCTACCAAGGGCGTAGAACCTAACAGAGTATATATAATAAACCTTGGCATTAGAATCTTTCCTAGTAACAGCAAAAACATATGAGAAAGTTTCCTTATAATGGCATGCTATCAAATTAATAGTTACCTAGTTCTTAATATTTTACCTATGCTGAAATATTCCATTTAGGCCTTAATATTTTAACTAGGTCTTAAATCTCATCCCTTCATCTGAGGAAGTAAAACTGCCATTTATACTGTAGTCCAAGCTGTCTCTTTCTGCTACCTGGGTACAGTGTCATGAACGGTTCTGTTCTGTCAAGCTCTTCTTGCTACAGTAATACTAAACTATGAGGAAAATAAATATTTCCTTGATTAATACAGTTTCCTCAGAAATTTAGTTACCTGAATGGAAAAGCTACAATATCACACCTCTATTATATAGCCATCACTGTACAAGAAAATAGAAAAAGGTACATTTTTTTTATATTTATATACATTTCTCAAAATTTATGCTGTCTTTAAATTCTTCCATGAAAATTTTCAAATTATATAATAAAGGAAACTGATTCCAAATAGAGCTTTTAAATTTTACAAATTAATATTTATATCTAAATTTCAGCCCCATTAAAGTTTCTTCTTTTCTGCTTATACTTTTATAATTAATTCTCTTTAGTCATGGATTGTTCTAGATGTGCAAAACTCTACAAATTTAGAGACACAAGATGGACCCATTTTTTTTTCTATAAAATAAACTAGATTAAAAAATAAAAGCTGAATCCAAAATGTGTTTCTCAGGTGAATTATATTCATGATAAAGGTATCTGATTAATCATATTTAAGTCAACATTATCTTTAGATAGTGTGGTTTTAAAAACAAAATGAATTCTAGTGGAATAAACATTGTAGTGTTTCAATGGGGCAAGTAAAGAGGCCCAAAATATGATTGAACTGAGATAAAATTTACTTCCATGCTGGCCCACAGATATAAAACCTGATATTTTATTTGGAAAAATTATAAAATATAAAGATATTGATGCTATTAGTACCATTTTCACAAACTCAGTATATTGCATGGATGTGACTTTGAGTCCTGCTTTCTGAATGATATCTTCTCCAGAGAATTGAAGTTGGATAAGCTGCTTCAACACCAGAAAATGAATAATGGAACTGAGAATGCACTAACTTCCTTTTCTAAGAAATAAGAAGATTCAGTGTATTGTTATGCATCAGGTCAATGTCAGCCTGCAAATGAAACCATCCTTGTCTTTTCACTTCATTACCCTCCTCCATTCCTTCACTACTTTCCCCCAGTAAATTATTCTCATAGGAATTCCTGTTTCAACCTCTACTTCTAGGTAAGTTACTTAAGCTAGGTATCAAGAAAGTCTTAATTTTACAACTGTAAAAGATGAATGTAGTGTTTACTTAATTGACTGAATTATGTTTCAGTTCAAGTCTCAATCTATTAGTCTCTATCTCCTAACTCAGGCTACCACATGGCAGTGTAAAATGTGTACTTAGGATAAATCACAGATATAGCCTAGCTATGAGGTATCTCATCATTCTATCCTTTTTATTGAAAATAATTATTAACATTGTTGTCACAAATACAACTGCTGTGAGAGGGATGTCTATGCTATTTGTTTGGAGGAGTATGGAAGACTTTGGGATTTTGTTTTAGAAAAGTGATTGAATATTGTAAGCAAAGCTGAACAGGCCTTGGAAGATGGTAGTTTTGAGAGCAACGTGGACTCTTAAGAGAAAACTAAAGGCATCAGAGGGAACAATAGCACCAACTGATCTAGAAACCATTCTTGTGATAATTTGAAAGACTGGGGCTAATTTTTTTGCCCTTGTCCTAAGAATCTATGTGATGCTTAATTGAAAAGAATTAGACGAAGGCACTTTCAAGACAGGCTAATATTGACTCTGCGTTGTGGATTTTAAAAACCACTTATATGCAGATTTTCAATAAAAAAAAGGAAATAGGGCCAAAGGAAATATTAAAGGTAATTTTTGAGAAGAAAATGAGAACCAAAAAATGTTGCGGGAAATATTAAATCTAATTGGCAGCTCTAGGACTGGCCGTCCACATGGCATCATAGCTCCAAAATCTCACCACCCAGCTCTCTAAGTTTCCACTGGTGGGTCACTACCATGTCACCCCATGTTTCAAAACCCCCATGCATGGCCTTTGTGCAGTACATTAGGTAAACCCACACTTTGCCACTGTACCTTTCTCTCTTGAACTAAATCGAGTCACTGCGAGGAGAAAAACACCACACCAACTTATTTTAGAAACAATGGTAACTAACTTAATCTCTGGGTGTAACAACTAGCATGCTAATCTTCTAGACTATATTAAATCTAAATCCTCAGTGGGGAATCCTGGTGGATTTGCCATAAACTGGGAAACACTAGTAGGTACGTCTTGCCCTTATGCTATTTCCAATTCAAAGGACACAGTTTACAGGTTAGGAAAGCTTAGTTCTACCACAACAGAATAAGCTAGTCCTTAAAAACTCCTGTTTGCCAAAGTTCTGTCAGATGATCCTGGGCCAGAAGGCTGAAGACTGATGTTCCAACTACCTGACTTACTGGGGCTGTAGAAGTCGACAGCTGTCTCTATAATTTATCTCAATTCTGGAAGCTATGTTAGGCTTTCTATATCTTCAGATATGTTGTTCAATCTCAGATTTCTGACGGGGTTGAAAAACTACTTATAGTCTCGTAGCCAACCCAGGCTATTTACTTTGAGAGAACAGATTTGAGAGGATAGCTTTCAGATCACATTCAATCTGAAGTCAGGACATAAGTCAGGTGCACTGTTATAGATTTTTAAGTTAGGATAGGGGACAGTGTTCTATTTTATTGACAAAAATGTTGGATGTTTTTTGACAAACTGACAATTTTTTGACAATATTTATTGACAAAAATGGGTGTTAGGTCTGTTTTATACCTTATAGATTATCTAATAATATTAGTTATATTCAATTTATATTTTGAGAGTCTTTTTTTAAAAAAATTATAACAGAAAGGGTGATATGTGGCAAGATTTTCCTTGTCTAATTTATTTACATATTAGTGTATCAGAAGGCCTGTGATTGGATAGGGAAAAGGGAGTCGGAGCTAAGAGTTGGAGAGAGAGAGGGACATAGAGAGAGGGGAAAGAGAATCAAGATGCAAGATGAACAGGGTGATTCAGAACCACAAATAGCTACAAGTAATTATTAATATCTTGGTATTAGAATAATTGGGATAACTTGTCTAAATTGTGTGAGTATCTTGTGTGTTGAGATTTTGTTGATATATATATATATATATATATATATATATATATAATGACTGGTTAAGCATTAAGAGTTTTGATTTTACCAGGTTACTGGGTATTGTGGTATCTAACTGTGAGGTTGGTGGTTGTTGCACAGGGCTAGGCAGCAGAGTTGGCCTAGAAGCTAGGCTTAGAGCTATGGAGGCTGCAGAACTGATGGGTGGAGGCAGCAACCATGCCAACGTCTTGGGGACCCTGGGCTGGAGGGTATCACCAACCAGGGGGTGTTATAAATGAAAAGGAACTAGTAGCTCCAGGGTCAAGCGAACCCGAGCTGGGAAGGCTGCAAACAGTCGATGGGACTAGCGGTAGAGGCAGGAGAAATTCAGCAGTAGCGCAGGAAGCTAGCGTCTAGTTTTTTTGTTTTCTTTGTTTTTTTTTTCCCCCACTGGCAACAAAAACTTAATGTTGAAGTTTATAATTGTGCTAAAAGGGATAAGGAGAAGCCTGGTGTGAAAGAGAACAAAGTGAATCATACCTACATGGGAAGACCCACCCAGTTAACCCTACGACTTTTGGAAAAAAAAACAGATCAAGGATAATCTCTGCCTGAAAAGCAAATACAAAGAAGACTTTATATAAATCTTATTCCAGGAGGGAATCAGGCAGCATCCCAAGGAGGCTAACAAATCGGGTACCCTCAGCTTTTTATTTCTGGCTTTATAGTCATAAATAAGCCAAAATGTGAAGCTGTGAAATTGCAATGGATATCTCAGGTTGTTGGAAGTCCCATAATTATGAGATCTCTGTCAATGAGAGGAAAGAAAGTGAATACCAATCTCCCAAGAGAGAGATATGTGCTTCAGTAGGCAAATTTGTAATAGTCATTTGTCATTTGCTACGGAATTCCAGGATTTTGAGATTGCCTTGCGAGATTTTTGTCTTATATTGAACTATTTTTTTTTTCCACTATAACCCCCCTTTTGGTTGTTTTGTAATGGTAATGTGTATTTGATGTCATTGCATGTTGGACGTATGTAATTTGTTTTTTGATTTTACAGGGTGTTAATTTGAGA
Source organism: Arvicanthis niloticus (assembly GCF_011762505.2). Classification (NCBI taxonomy): domain Eukaryota; kingdom Metazoa; phylum Chordata; class Mammalia; order Rodentia; family Muridae; genus Arvicanthis; species Arvicanthis niloticus. The sequence continues at coordinate 11,652,753 of NC_133437.1, forward strand.
GACTTTCTTGATGATTAGAAAAGTTTGAATTTTTAAAATATGTTCACAGTATGAAACGCTATGGAGATTTTTGAAGTTAGATAAAATTCATTTTTTATTATGATATGGCCATGAGAATATTGGGGCCTGGATATAAAATGTGACTTAAAGGAGAAGGGTTTCCATAGGTTGATATGTTTGAATTGCTTGGAAAAGATTAGGGGATATGATCTTATAGGAGCAACTGTCATGGCACCTGCTTTCACACCAATATATATTTTTTTAGTTACTGCTCCAGCACCATGCCTAGCTATCTGTGGCAATGCCCCCTGCCATGATGGTTCTGTATTCTAAACTGCAATCTGTCGGGCCATGGAAGGGTATCCTGCTTCTTGGGTTGTGGGTTCGGCCTGCCCGCAGCGGCTGCGTGAATGTGGGATCCTCCTCCGGTGGTGTGGAAAGCCTGCTGGGACCCCCAACGTCAGACTCCCCTGCGAGTTTTTTTTCCCCACAGTAATCCAACACTAAATTCTTTCCTCTATAAGTAATTTTGTTCATGATGCATTATTATCAAAAGAAAAGTAACTTAGTCAGTCAGTATTGATCCAATATGATTATAAAGCATGGTGAAAAGAATGGAATATTACTTGCAATATAAAGTATTCTAACTTTTTGTTCCCTATATTTTTACTTCACATGTTCTAAAATCTGCAGGATCAAGAAACTTGTCATTTCCTGTGAAGAAGTTCATAAAGTGAAAAAAAGATCTTTTGAAATAGACAAGAATATCTGTTGGTAAGTATCTGTTATACAAACCCATTGATGCAGGGGTAATGCATCAATTACCCATCACATTTTCTGTTATGAGATAAGGCTTACTATATACATAACTGCCCTTGAACTTTCTGTTTTACAAAAGTAATTGTGAACTTATATCTTTCTGTCTTTTTGATATACCACCACACCCAGTTTTTGTAATATTGGGGATTTCTGTAGGCTTGCAAGTACTGTACCAACTGAGTTATATCTGCAGCACCTACATCATATTTTATTAAATAGTAAAAAAATATAATTTGGGATAAGAAACAATAACAAGAAAACATCATAAATCATCTATACATTGTTAAGGGTTTATAGGAGTCATGATCTCAGTTCAGTTGATTTGATATAATTACAGAATCAAAACTTAACCAAATACAATGATTATGGTTAAACATATACATACATTCACACAAACACACATTCACATAATTTCAAAAAGAGAGGTATTAACCTTAAATCTAATCATGAATGAAAAATTATTACAGAAACTTACATATGTTTAAGGGTTATTAATTGAAATCACATGATAGTTTATAATATTTTGATTTAAAACTGATGTGAGTTTTTTTCCTTCTGCCTTTTTGGAATTGGATTTTATAGTGATGTCACTTAATGCTGGTTCAGAAATTTTGGGCTCAACAGATCTTCCTGCCTCAGACCTCTCAATTAGCCCTGGATACAAAGCTGGTGATTGCTACTGTGCTTCGATTAAGTAACATTTCTTTTAAAACATATGCAAATTAAGAGATGTCAATAATGAGCTTGGAAGAATGCTAACTGGTTAAGAGAATATACTACTCTTACAGAGAATCCAGGTTCTGGTTCTGATACTTATATCATGTAACTCACAAATGCCTGTAACTTCAATTCCAGGAGATCTGACACTTTTTATTCTCAAGAAACTCCTGTACATACAATGTGGACATGAACTCATGCAGAAACATATACATAATAAAATAATAAATAAAGTTTTACTAAAATAGATAGCAATAAAATATTCCTTAATGTACTTGACTGAATATTTATTTTTATTTTTTAATTTTATTTGATTGAATTTATACCAAAAATTGTACTTGAAATGTAATTTATTATGATACTTTGTAAATACCTTCACAATTGTGAAGTTTTATATACTGATAAAAATAAAACCTGAAAATCATAAATAGCAAATATTTTATTATGTTACATTATCATTTATTTTGTCTATCACAGAAAACGTGATTAACATGCAAGTTAAATGAAAATTAAGCTTCTGTATGTACTAAATATAAGTTGAATATATTTTTCTTTTAAAAATTCTGAACTATTTAATAAAGTAATATTGTATGAATCATATTTGTGGAAGTCTAGCAAGAAGCCATAGATTCTGCAAAATTACTTATTTTCTTAATGTTTTAAGTGACAACCAGTCATTGAATTGCTCTACAATGGAGAGGGATTGCAACACATGGCTCTATTCCCCTTTCCATTCCAAGGTGGCAAGGTTCTATCAGAACCAGAATGGTTATCAAGTTATAGAAAAATAAATGTAATTAGAGTTTGTTAAGGAGGAGCTAAATAACATAACATAAAATCAGCAAACATACTCAGTCTCCAATATTTTATTTACATAGTGCTGGTATTAAGATAGCATTTTTCATGAAAATATAGGTCAGACAAAAGAGAGTTTGAGATGCCCTACTTCCATCGTTGTGAGAAAAAACTTGAAAAGAAAGAAAAAAACAAAAACAAAAAAGGAACACATTGAACGACACAGGACTATATTTCTGGAAAACTGCTATTCCTACTAAAGTACCAACATGAAAAATTAAAGTAGTTAAACAGCCTTACAAGACAAAGTCCCTCTCAGATGAAACTATATCATACTCTATCTTATGAAGAAAAGAGCCTGTTGGGGCATGCTGAATCATGCAGTGGCAGGCAAAATCTAAATGCCCTGATGCAGTCATTTGAAGACCTATGTAGGAAAGCTGAGGTTAAATTCAGAAAGACTTGCAGAGAAAAATAATAAACATCATAATTATAATAACTTATGATAGCTTATAATACACAGTAAGTGGTTTTCATTAAGCTTTCCCAAGACAGCAAAGGATCTACTATGATGTCCTTTGTTTTTCTTCTTGGACTTAGGTTGAACTCAGAGTTTCAGGATGCTACAAATAACTATTTCAAATTATGCTGTTTTGAAATTGTCAGTAATCAAAAACAATTTTTAAAGCAGAGGAGACTAGCTTGTTTTACAGTAACAATAAACTCTGAATAAATCAATTGTGGTAACATTCTCTATTTGTAAAATTAGTTATGTGCCTTCTTTAATTCTTTGTACTACATATACTATGTGCAATTAACTGCTGCCCTTCCCTGAACATGTTATTATGCCTTTCTTTCTTAGTAATTGCAGTGCATACCCTGTCATTAGGCAAAAAGCATACTGCTAATGATCTAATTCTAAAATTCTCATTCAAATTATTCAGTATTCTAACCATGTTACTGATTAATTCTGTCATCTAGCTGCCTATGCAATTAATAAGATTATACTGAATAAAATACCAGATGTTATGAAATCTGATGTTGAATATTCATGTGTTAATATGAATGTATTTAAAGTAGTTTAGATATTATAAGAATAAAAGTCTTTGAATCTCTCATCTTGCACTAATTGTTGCTAACTTTCATAATTATTCCAAAATAATAATTCTCTAAATGGTCAGTAATTTGTCAAAGTACATTTGAGCATTAAAGTGATTGCCTTAGATTTTCTTTGTATTTTCATTTTTACTTTCAGATGTCAGTGTCTTGAGGTTATGGCTTTAAAAACAATATAGTATGTTGGTTGGTTTGGAGGTATCCATACTATAAATCAATGGATGAATATATAGTGTAAATCATACAATGATTTTTTACTACTGTCTGTTGGCTATTAAAAACAATAAAATAGCTCTTAAGACTCCTTTCATTTTCTAAAAGCTAAGATAGGAAGAATAGTGTTACTTCTGATTGTGTAGGAAAGACATGACACATGATTAGCCATAGTAAACTTCAAGGGTATGTAACTACAGAGGATTATTCCTTGTCTATATTTATTTATGTCTGATATTTATGTATATTTATAGATCTACAGAGGAACATTTTATCAAATATGTTCTTTAACCTTGAAAGCTGTATTTGTACTCTTGAATTACATTTTTTTTTTTTTTTTTTTTTGGTTTTTCGAGACAGGGTTTCTCTGTGTAGCCCTGGCTGTCCTGGACCTCACTCTGTAGACCAGGCTGGCCTTGAACTCAGAAATCTGCCTGCCTCTGCCTCCCAAGTGCTGGGATTAAAGGCATGTGCCACCACTGCTTGGCCTTGCATTACTTTTAATGGGAAATTTTTCTAAGAATTAAGGGATAAACTAGAAGTGGTAAGTCAAATCATTGAGGTAGAATTTCTTTTTTTTATAATTACTTTTATTTATTTACAGTCCAGAATATAAAATTAAAGTAGAAATTTAACATATTCAATTTAAAAAACAAAAGAAAGAAAGAAAGAAAGAAAGAAAGAAAGAAAGAAAGAAAGAAAGGAAGAAAGAAAGAAAGAAAGAAAGAAAGAAAGAAAGAAAGAAAGAAAGAGAAAGAGTGGTGCTTATTATTATATTCTCTCCAGAACATATTTTGGGAATTTACTTTTAAACATGTAAGAATTCAAGTAGTAAAAACTATAACAAGTAGTATAGATTATAATACAAATTTCTACAAGAGTCTAAATCAGAAGATTCCACAACAGAAACACCTGGCTCTAAGTTATTTAATTTTATCCTGACTTCTTTGTTTTTTCAAGGCTTAAAACCAATTAAAATTTTAATTAAATATATATCTTTACTTCAACTATAATAGGATGATATATCTGAGAAAAATGTAAATTTCTTTATAGACAACAACAAAACAAGACCTTCTGACATATGATAAAAAAGAAGATATTTTCCAGAATAAAATACACCGAGGCATAAATAAATCAGGGTATTTTAATTCTTCTTTCATTGATAACTTGCTAAGATAGTACTTGAATTGTTCAAAGGAATCACATTAACATAATTAATTCATTTTTGCAGATACTTTAATTAAATTCAAACATGGAATGTTTGGGCCAGGGAGAGAGTTGTTTTACAATTCCAGAGATTATATCTCTACTAAGACTCAAGCTCTAGCTACAGTGGGCGCGGTGAACAAAATCTAAATCTCAGTCCTAGTAATCCTTAAAAAACAAAGGATTTGGTTCCAGTGGTCTTAAAGGTCTGAGTGAGACTGGGAGTCTGATTTGTGAGGTTTCAGTGGTCAATTTAGGACAAAGAATCTACATTGCTTTTGGCCCATGCCATTAGTTTGGAACTGAGGCAGACACGGAAAAATACCAAAATGGTATAAGTCTAATGTTAAGAATTATTTTTTATATTTTAATTGAAAATATCCTTTCATTCAATATAGTCTGATTAGTGTTTCCTCCCTCAATTCCTTTCCAAATCCTTCCCATTTTCCCATGCATTCGAATCCACACCATTTTTTGTTTGTTTTTATTAGAATTTAAATAGGTGCTGGTCTAATGGCAGAGGTCTTAGTTTCAGCTGTTAGAAGGCAGGAGAAGGTGGATTTCTGTGAATTTGAGGCAAGCCTGGTCTACAACATGACTTCCGCAACAGCCAAAGACCATGTATTCAACTACTAAAATAAAAATTACAGTCATTTAAAAATTAATAATAATAATAAAATTAGATAAAATGGATATACCAGAATAAGACAAAACAAACATAGAGGGGGGCGGGTGGGAAGAACCAAAGAAAGAAGCACAAGAATCACATACAGATGTTGATTGAGATACACACATTTGTATACATTCAAAACAGATTAAGAACAAAATTATAAAACAATACAGAGATACACACATTTGCACAAACAGAGAACAGATCAAGAACAAATTTGTAAAACAATACATAAGCAAAAGATCATTAAGGTTAAAAAATGTTTTCAGACAAAGCATTGTGAGGAAAAACTTATACTGGTCATGTACTGGTAGTCATTATCCTGCTTTTAGCTGTGCTTTGTGTATGAAGTGAGATTGTTGGAGAAAACTATATATTATTCTGAATTAGGGATTATGTATGGTGTCTACTTCTCATTTCATCTCTGATACCACCTCTGAGTTTACTCCCTGTATATCACTCCACAGTTCATGTGTATACTAGTCCCATGGTGTCTAGAAACCCTTTTTACCTGATTCACTATTACAGTTTTTCTGTCTCCTCCTCTGCAGAATACTTGTATAGAAGTACTTGATGAAGACATCCCAATTAAATTAAAAGTTCTAATATTTATTTCTGCAAGTTGTATAGTCAGAAGTCTTTGTAGTTTTTGTTCTCACTTACTGCAGTGTGAAGCTTCTGTGAGGATGGTTGAGCAAGATATTGATCTACGAGTATGTTAGAATGTTGTTAGGAGTCATTTTATTGCTATTTCCTTTATCAGAACATCAGTATTTATTTTATTTCTAGGTTATTTGGCTATCCATGCTCCGTATTCTGGTCAGCTGAACATTGTTGGGCATGGGTTTTATCTCATAGAGTCGACCTTAATTCTACTCAGATAGTGCCTGGGTATTCTCACACCTTTTGTGCTACTATTACACCAACATATTCTGTGGGCAAGTCATCATTGCAGACTGGAGGTTTTGTTTCTATGTTGGTGTTTATCTTTATTCTTTGGTAGTGTTCAGAGTACCATGAATATTAGTCATTACAAATAACATCCGATACTTAATTTTTGTCTTCAGCAAGAGTGTCACACTATCAGTATGTTAAGAGTAACCAAGAATTTTGACAACACTGGATTAGTTGGTTGTTTCCATGGAGCTGCTGTTGCCAACAAATCATTTATATATGACCCATTGCTGGCACTGGAGGTTTCATTTAGTACTGAGAGATATATATTTGGGGTATTTCTTTCTTCATTGTTTAGTGATTACAATTTAGATTTTTTTCAAGTTGTTGTTATATATATATAAATCAATGAATTTAATATACCAAATAAATAAACTTAAGAATACAACCACATAAATATAAGTATTGTTGCTTAATAAAAATTTGAGTTCAACATATTTTCATTGTAAAAGTTCTAAACTCATTAGATAATAAACAGAATATACAATGTACCTATAGTCAGCAATATATAAAATAATTAAATAGAATATTACTTCTACTATTTGAGTTTCCTCAGATGAGAATTCTCTGTTTAGCTCTGTTACCCATTTTTTTGAAACAGGGTTATTTGGTTCTCTGACTTTTAACTTCTTGAATTCTTTGTATATATTGGATACTAGCCCTCTATCAGATATATGATTGATAAAGATCATTTCCCAATATTAAAGATCAAGTGACCATAGGTGTGTGGGTTCATTTCTGGGTCTTCAATTCAATTCCATTTATCTACTTGCCTGTCACTGTACCAATACCATGCAGTTTTTAATCACTATTGCTCTGTAGTACAGCTTGAGGTCAGAAATGGTGATTCCCCAGATATTCTTCTATTGCTGAGAATAGTTTTCACTATCCTGGGTTTTTTGTTATTCCAAATGAATTTGAGAATTGCTCTTTCCAACTCTATGAAGAATTGAATTGGAATTTTAATGGGAATTGCATTGAATCTGTAGATTGTTTATACAAGATTGCCATTTTCAGTATATTAATCCTGCCTATCCATGAGCGTGGGAGATCTTTTCATCTACTGAGGTTGTTTTCTATTTTTTTCTTCAGAGAGTTGAAGTTCTTTTTGTACAGATCTTTCATTTTTTGGGTCCCCAATGGAGGAGTTGGAGAAGGGACTTAAGGAGCTGAGGGGGTTTTCAGCCCTGTGTGTGAACCAGCTAGACCCCTTTGGAACTTCTAGGTACTGGACCACCAACCAAAGAGTATATATGGAAGGACGCATGACTCCAGCTGCGTATGTGGCAGAGGATGGTCTTGTTGGACATCAAGGGGAGGAGTGGTCCTTGGTCCTGTCAGGGCTCAATGACCCAGTTTAGGGGAATGACAGGGTGGGAAGGCAGGAATGAGTGGGTGGGTGGGAGTGCACACTCATAGAGGCATGGGAAGCAGGATTGGGATAGGGCATTTCTGAAGAGAAGACCTGGAGAGAGGATAATATTTGAAATGTAAATAAAGAAAATAGTCAATAATAAGGGGGGGATATTTCTTTTATGAAAAGGAATGAGATAAAGTTGTCCACTCTCCTCTTTTTCATTCAATATAGTGCTTAGAGTCTAGAAATTAGAAGAGGAAAAAGACATAAATTAAGTGAATTAAAAGGGAAAGGAAGAATTATGACTCTTTTTAATGGTAAATGAAATAATTTAATTTTTAAAAGACTCTAGAGAATTTACTTCAACATTCTAACATATAATAAACACAAGTTATAAAATTAATATAAAATAAGTAGGTTTTATAAATATATGTGTGTATGTATTTATATACCACACACACACACAGACACACACACACACACACACACACACACACACACACACACACAAACACACACAATAATTCTATCGTAAGGGCCAAAGTTAACTAGTAAGCCCCACTTGTTCACAGAAAGTTAACTTTGTGGAATACTGGGGCTAGGGTTCTTTTGACATATCAAAGCACATTCACTCTCCTAAACAAGTTTCTTTGACACAACTGCATCAGATGTGTTTGATCAGATGTAGGTGGAAGGCACATAGGCAAGAAACATCAAAATATGCTTAGCCCTGACTGAAACTGGTAAAAAAAAAAATGCCTTGCCTTATAGATTTGCTTCATGAGCTTTTGAAAAGTTTGACTCCAGAATGGATTTGGCTAGAGTCCATCATCCTGGACACTACTTAATTAAGGCTTGCTTCAAATTTGGCTCAAAATTGTGACAGTGATCTTGATGAGTGGGTTTAACATTAACCCCACACTTAAAGAAAGAAATAAAAGGTCTCTAGAACAAATACTTCAAGACAATAAAAGAGAAAATGAAAATAAAAGATGTTATATGATATAAATATTCACATATATCTAGAGTGGCAAAATTAGTGATGTAAAAAGCTAGATTGCCCCAATTAAGCCATATATTTACTGAAATATGCAACAATGTTCTGATGTAATTTCAGAGATCTAGAAATGACAATCTATAATTTCATATGAAAGTCTCAAAGACCATGAATAATCCAAGCAATTCCAGAGATGAAGAACAGAGCTGGAGGTATCACAATACCTATATTCAAATCAAGTGGATTAAAGACATCAAAATAAAATGGGCACACTAACTCACATAGGGGAGAAAGTGGGAAATAAACTTGAATGCATTGGTATAGAATACAATTGCCTGAAACTAAAGAAATGTTCAGCATTCTAAGTCATCAGGAACATGCAAATCAAAAGTAATCTGAGATTCCACTGTATACCAATCAGAATGGCTAAGATAAAATATCAATTGGCAACAAATGTTGATTAGGATGAGGAAAAGGGGGAATATTTCTCCATTGCTGTTGGGAGTGCAAATTTGTATAACACTCTGGAAATAATTTTTGGTGGTTTCTTTGAAAACTTCGATGAGTTCTACCTGGAGATTCAGTTATACCACTTTTGACCATATACCTAAAAGATGTTCTGTAATACCATAACAAGAACACTTGCTCAACTATTTTCATAGCAGATTTATTCATAATAGCCAGAAACTGGAGACAACACAGATGACCCTCAACTGAAGAATGAACAAAGAAATATGGTACATTTATACAATGGAATACTATTCAGCTATTAAAAAGCAAGGACATCAAGAAATTTGCAGGGAAATAGGTGGAACTAGAAAATATCATGCTGAGTGAGGTTACCAAGATGCAAGAGGGCACACATGGTATATTCTCATTGATAAATGAATATTAGCCATAAAACACAGAATACCCATGATACACTATACAGAGCAAAATAAGTTAAAAAAGAAGGGTGGCCCAAGTAAGGGTGCTTTAATCACTCATAAAAGGAGGAACAAATTAATCATAGGAGCAGAAAGAGAATGTTAATGGGAGGGAAAGGGGGAGGCAAGGTCAGCTGTGTGGAGATACAGGATAGGGGCCAGGAGAATGTGCAGAAATCTGCAGCTGCAGTGTGGTGTAGGGGTATGGGTAGGAGGAATCTTTAGGAAGCTTCAGAGACCTGAGATAGGGGAAGTTCCCAAGAGTAAGTGGGGGTGATCTTAACCAAGATGCCAAACAGTGGGAACATGTAACCTGAAGAAGCCACCACCTGTTGGCAGGCAGAACTCCAGTAGAACATTAAGGATGACAACCCACCCACAAAACTTTCAGCCCAAAATTTGTCCTGTGTACAAGGAATGCAGGGACAAACATGGATCAGAGACTGAAGAAATGGCCAACCAATAACCAGCCCAGCTTGTCATGCTATCTTATGGGTAAGCACCAATTCCCGACACTATTAAGGATACTTACTCTGTTATGCTTGCAAAATGTAGGCTAGCATAACTGTCCTCTGAGAGGCTCTACTCAGCAGCTGACTGAAACCTAGAAAGGTAATCAAGGACATTAGCAATAGCATATTAATGTTTTAGGGGCCTTTATTAAAACTCTAAAAGGCAGCCCAAAAGAAAGCTTCTTTCTTACACCTGGTGTTGGGATTTATTAGGTGAAGCATGACTCTGGGAGTGAGCACTGCTTCCTTAGATTAAAAAAATAAATTTAAAGCATATGTGTATATTTGGAAACTGACACAAATATTCTAGATATATTGATAATTAGTAATATGATTTCTTATATCCTGACTTATTTCACCCCTCCTTCTCCTTTGTTTACCTTCTTTTCCCATCTCTAATTAGAGTCTAGCCTATTTTCCAAGACTCCCCTTCAGAAATTTTTGCCCTGCTCTTTTCCTCTTTCTTGCTTCCCGACACCCTTAACCTGGCCATATTTAATATTTACTTTTTTTTGTTTCTAGAGTTACCCCAGGATATGTACTCATATCTGAAGATTTGTAGGTAGTAGCCTCAGATGAGCATGAGAAACTTATATTTTTCATTCTTGCTCTTGGCTACCTCACTCACTATGATATTTTCTAGTTCCATCCATTTACTTTCAAAGTTTATGATTTCATTTCTTTTTTTTTATATAAATAGTAAGTACTCCATCTTACATATGTACCATATTTTCATTTCCCACTCATCAGTTGAGAGACATATTGGTTGTTTTAATTTTCTTGCTATTGTGAATAGAACAGTAATGATTCTTTATATTGAATATTTATGTTCAACTAGGAAAAGATCATGCCACACTACCCTTATTTCTTGAGATTATAATTTTGTACATAAGATTCCAAAGCCTCAACCAGGATACTTCTAAGTGTTCTAAGAAATTGTTCCTCCTATTGAAGAAAAGCCCTTTCAGTAAAGTAACAGAATATATGTAATTAATTAACTTTAAAAAATTAGTAGCCTTTCTAGATAGAAAGGACAAAAATACTGAGAAAATAATCAAAGAATATCATCGTCCACAACAGACTAAAGCTCTTGGAAAAACTCCAGAGAAGAAACAAGATAATAAGAATTAAAAAACAGGCCAGGCAGTGGTGGCGCACACCTGCACACCTTTAATCCCAGCACTTTGAAGGCAGAGGCAGGCAGATTTCTGAGTTCAAGGCCAGCCTAGTCTACAGAGTGAGTTTCAGGACAGCCAGGGCTAAACAGAGAAACCCTGTCTCGAAAAACAAAACAAAAAAAAAACAAGAAAGAAAGAGACAGGGAGAGAGAGAGAGAGAGAGAGAGAGAGAGAGAGAGAGAGAGAGAGAGAGAGAGAGAGAGAGAAAGAAAAAAATGATGAAAAATACTTAAGACATTGGAAAGAGAAATTGGAGATATCAAAAAATGCAAAAATCTTTCTTGATCATGGATCAGTAGAATTAACACTGTGAAAATGATTATCGTATCCAAAACAATCTACAGATTTATTGTAATCTCCATCAAAATTCAACATAATTTTTAAAAGAAATCAACAAAAATGATTGCTAATTTTTTATGGAAATACAAAAATATCCCTGGATAGATAAAACAATCTGAACAATAAAGTATGTGTAGTGGTATCATAATCTCAGCTACCCAATTGTCCTACAGCACCATAGAAATAAAAAGTATTATTTTAGCATAAATATAGACATATTAAATATTGGACATAATTCCAGAGAGCTACAGACACCAGGTACATTATTATAAGGAATCCAAAAATGCACAGTGATGCAAGCACAATATCTTCAATGAATGGCACTGATCAATTTACATGACTATATGTAAAAAAATGAAACTAGATCCATATTTTTCAACTTGTGCAAAATTCTGTTTATAAAAAAGTTAAATCAAACAACATTTATCCAGAATTTAAAAGAGAGGAGAATAAGGAATAGGCTTAAACATGTTGGCCCAGGAAAAAATTTTCTAAACAGGATGCTGAATAGTATAAGAATTAAATCCATCAATTAATAATTAGGACTTCATAAAAGTAAAACACTGGGTATAGTAAAGGATGCTATTATTAACAAAAAGAGATATCCTATAGAGTGGGAAATATCTTTATCAATTACACATCTACTAAGTATATAAAGTGTCCAAGGAATTAAAAAATAATATTAATAAATTAAGTAAACCAAATATAATGGGTCATAAAATTAAAGAAAAGGTAAATAAAAGATGAAACATGAATAGATAACAAGGACTTCAATATTCTTAGCTATTAGGGAAAGGCATATAAAAATTACTTTGATATTTTATCTTATCCTGTCCCAGAGGGCAAGATTAATAAAACAAATGACAAAAGATACTGGAGAAAATATGAAAAAGTATGAAAACATATTTATTTTTGATTGGAGAAAAATTGACACAGTCACCAAAGAAATCAATGTTGTTGAAATGAAAATAGGTCTATCCCAAGAGCTAACTACATCACTATTAGTCAGGCATATACCCCATGTCTTTATATCTTTCTACTATGATTCTTGCTCAACCACATTTATTTCTGCTCTATTCATAATAGCCAGAAATTGGAAATATCCAATATATTGAGCAACTGACAAATACATAATGATAATGTGGTATAGTTATATAATAACATATTATTAATCTATTAAAAAATTATATTTTCAGGTAACTATATGGAGTGAGAAATAACCATCCCAAGTTAAATAATTCTGATACTTAAGTATACATATTTTATGTTTTCTTTTTTATGTGAGTGTGAGCATTTTTACTTTAGATATGTATATTTAATTTAGAATATCTATCTACATTAGTTAGGTTTTAAGAGGCCAGGAGAAAGAGTGGAAATTCTAAGAAAGGTAATATATAATGCACTGTCATAAAGGGGAAATTAGAAAGAGAAGTTTGAAGATTGTGTGAAGGGAGAACAAATTAGAGGATGGCTTATGAGTATAATTGAAATTAAAGATATTATGATTTTGGATATTCTACTTCCTAACATATTTTTCTTCTTAAAATATAGACATAAATAAAGATAATTTAAATGGAGTCAACATATAGTGGAAGACACAATCCCCAAACACACATCATATCCTAATAAATAAAATTCTGAATATCTTGAATGGCTTACATTCTTTTCAGTCATGGGCTAAAGGGATTCTATAGATACCTTTCAACACTACAGATTATTGTCAGTTGTAATGGTTACGATTCAGTTATAAACCTCACAAGCAATAGTAATGACCTGCAAACAACATATCCCCACTGGTGAATATTGTCATGAATATTAGGGGAGTAATCAACCAATTTCTAATTAGACATGTTTCCCAACCCAGTGTACAGAACACATGCATGCCACTATTAAACGAGCCTAAGAACTTGAGACTAGACAAACCATAATTCTAGGGTAAGACATACTACCATTTTTCTGATAAGGGAGCATAGCATCAAAATGATTCATAATGATATTGTTATACTAATACAATTTTATATTGATTAACTGAAATCTAACAAAGCTTCTTATAGTAGAGGATAATTAACATCAAGACTCCAAATTAGATAACATTTATTGAGCAAGAGACTTTGAGAGTTCTCATCTTTGAATGGGATGTCTTTATCACTCTTCTCCCTTCAAGGTTCATGGACTATATGGAAGGTGGGACAGAAAGATTGCAGGATCCAGTGGTGGTGGGCAATTTTAATGAGATAGCGTTTTTTCAGACCCAGACATTAAAACGAAGAGATACATATGAACTCATAAACTGTGACAGAATACACAAAGCCTACAAAGGTTCAAACCAGGGAAAATCTCAGCATGAAGGAGGGGCATTACTAGAAAGTACCGCATCCATTGTACCTCAGTCAAGAATGTAATTTTTAGAATTCCTCTACATCATGTACTTTTCTTTAATAAAGTAAAAGAAATAAATCATGAAGTTAATTTTTTCAGCCAATCACTTCTTAGCACGTAGGCTGTATTGGAGTGTGTTTGATATAACATTGTCACTTTGTTGAAGAAAGCTGATTTTTTTTCCTCTCTCAATAGCTATTAGTTGGAAATAGCTTCTTGGCTAATGGTCAAATTCAGAGTTTCATGTATAGTTCACAAATATTCTACTGAATAAATTACTCAATTGAAAAAAATGTAATTTTCACCTATAATATTAACTGCTTGCATAGAGAAACATTTTATAATCTCTGCTCTATGTCAGAATTCTTTTCATCCCAATTGTAGTAACCTCATACAACTAATGCAATTCTACTAATGCCAAATGCAAAAAAAATGACAAATTTTTAAAGATAAACTTTTAAACCAAAACTTACAAAAATATTAAACAATATGCATACATATAAATCTTATTCAGTTTTAAGAAAAAGGTGAAACAAAATTTGCAGGTAATAGATGGATTTGAAAAGCATATTATAATGAGGTATCACAATATCAGAAAAAAATTAAATTAAATGTTCTCCATCATATGTGGATCCAAGTCTATAATATATACATGTAGATATATAACAGACTGAAGGCCAAAAATAGTTGATGAGAAAATATGAATTACAGGTAAAAAAAAAAAAAAAAGGAAGTCACCCAGGGACTAAACCACGAACCAAAGAGTACACAGGGGGTACTCATGGCTCCAGCTGGATATGTAGCAGACGACTGCCTTACCTGGCATCACTGGGAGGGGAGCCCCTTGGTTCTGTGGAAGCTTGATAACACAATATAGGGAAATGATAGGGCTCTGAGGCAGGAGTGGGTGGGCAGGTGGGAGAGTACCCTCAGAAACAGGGGAAAGGAGGAGGAACTAGGGGGCTTCTGGAGTTGAAATTGGGAAGGGGGATAACATTTGACATGTAAATAAATAAAATAACCAATAAAAAAGAAAGGAAGTTATGAAATAAAATGTACAACTAATTGTTTTTCTAGTTTTAAATCTGTCATAGATTTTTCTTATTTTTTAAAAACCTCAGATAAGTATATAAAAATAAAATTATTAAGAAATCTTGAAACCTCATGGCATCAATATGGTTATTCTAACTGCACAGAAGTTCACTGACCTGTAGAGTATGACATTGGCTACATGTTTGAGTGACTACCTTATAGCTGTTCAATAGTTTTATTTGTAAGGGCATTACAATACACCAAAACAACTTAATCAAATAATAACAAAATATTTATATATTATCCATTTTCTTTCACTGTTCAATAGAGTGTGAATTATTCTCATGATTTTATCTTCTCTACAGGTTGGCTTGAGTCTATGTTTTGTTTTTACAATTGATAACAGAACTCTATCTTATGTAAAAATCTTTTTTTGATGATTTATTTATTACTAGGTCTATGTATAGATATCTCACTTTACAACTGTTTATGTCTGAAATTCTTAATCTTCTATTAAAAATGAAAATGTTGGCTGCAATCAAGAGATTATACTTCATTACAAAATCAAATCCTTCTTTACTATCTTTTGCATATTTCTCTCATTTGCATTTCCTCTGCCCCTATAAAGACTGTGGTCCTTATATGTATTGCCTGTGGGTGATTTTTCAGAAGCAATTTCTATCAAAGTCAAAAGCAATTTATCTCTAAACAACTCCTGCCCCAAGTGGTTGCTTCATCCAGTGGTAGGACAGTGACTACCCAAAACTGCTTTGTCTGAAAATTATCAGTTTAAGCTCTAAACATAATGACAAAAAATTACATTATAATTATTTCTGCCAGAGAACTTAGCTGCCAGTTAAGTATATTTTTCACAGTCTACTTTCTACTGAAATGGAACAATTTTAGTCTCAAAGAATATCTAAGTGCCTTCATAACTGATTCTTAGTTTTTAAGTAACTGGACACAAATATAGCAAGAACTGCTTTTGAATATACACAGTTATATCTTTCCATATCATTACAAATGGATGTGCCTAACAATCAAACTGTGCAGCAAAGAAAATATAAACTAAGTTTTTTCAGCCTCCATTTGAAAAGTAGCTTACTTAAGTTTATTTTATGTACACTGGTATTTTGCCCATATGTGTGACAAAGTCAAATCCTTGGAATAGGTTTTACAGAGAGTTGTCAGCTGCCATGTGTGTGCTGGGAATTAAACCCCGGTCCTTTGGAAGAGCAGCCACTTAAACACTGATCTATTTCTCCAGCCTGCCTCCTCCTCCTTTTTTTTTTTTTTTAATAAATTAGATTATTTACTTTATATCTTGACCGCAGTTTACTCTCCCTCTTCTCATCACAGTCCTTGCTCTCCACATTCGTGCCTCTGAATCTTCCCCTACATTTACTTTCATAAAAGAGGAGGCCGCCCATAGATATCAAGCCAGCCTTGGCATATCAAGTTGTAGTAAGAATCTATTAAGACTGGAAGAGGCAGCCCAGTTATGGGGAAAGAGTCCCAAAGGCAGGCCAAAAAAGCAGAGACAGATCTTGCTACCTCTGTTAGGAATTCTACAATAAGACCAAGCTGCACAATATTTACATATATACAGAGAGCCAATGGAAGTCCCATGCAAGCTCCCGGGTTGGCAGTTCAGTTTTTGTGATCCCTTATGGGCCCAGTTTATTTGATTCTATGTAATTGTGTGTGTGTGTGTGTGTGTGTGATTTTGACTCCTCTGCTTCTTACAATCTTTGCTGCCCCTGTTCTACCCAAAATCTGTTAAATGTTTGGATGTGAGGTCTCTGCATCTTTTTCCATCAGTTTCAGAGTGAAGCCTTTCTGATGACAGTTATATAAGGATCTAGTTTGAAAGTACAGCAGAATATCATTAACAGTGTCAATGGTGGGCTACCTTTCATGACATGGCTCTCAAGCTAAATCAATCAATGTTTGGCTACTGGATTCCTTGTCTGTTGTGTTCAATAACCCGGAACAGAGATGTGGACTCGGCAAAAAGGAGTACTCTGACCACTATTTGTTTTTCATATAAGTGGCCTGGAACAGCTTGAGCCATCTTTATTTATACAGAATTTCGGAATATTCAAACACATATCATTTCAGATTGTTTTTAATTATTGTCTTAGAATATCAACAAATACTTATTGAAATTCATTTTAAGTTCCCCTTATTTCCTTGTAGGCAGTAATTAACCTTTCCCCACATCTAAGCAGTATAGTATTACAATCCAAATGATTATGTCATACTTAAACACACCTAAATATTGCAAGCTAAAGTGATTTGAATATTGTATTGCAAGCCAAATGACTATGTCTAGCTAGGCATTCTAGTTTGTTCACAATCTGGCAGCAAAGATGCAGTTTCAAAGTAAAAGACAACTAGAATCCAAACAAAATTTCAATAGGAATATTACCTTATATTTTATCACCTACTAATTCAATATGATTGTAATGTATTGTAAGATGTGTTTATGTCATGATCTGTCTTAATTGTACAGTATGTTTCTGCTCTAAACAACTTTTCTATAAAGAACAGAAACTAGCAATTAACACACTTTTCCATCAACTCATACTGTTTCTATCTTTTATATAAGCACTTGCCTAAGGCAAAGATGAATCTATCCAACTTATATTCTTTTAAGAGCATAGCAAATTTCATGTACTAACTCATTTTAAGAATAAACTAATTTGCCCCCAGAAAGAACTCTTTATTGTTGTTATTTAGACTCTGTCACTTTAAACCCTATCTTATCTAAGTAAATTATGAACTTCACTTCTCTTCAATGTATTGGCATGGCATGTTTCAGTCTTCAGAAGAAGTAGTTGATATTTCCAAGCCCCTCTTCTTTTCCTGATATATTCCTATCAATTTTGAGACCATCCAATGTGGGATGTCTTTAAAGGTATTAGTCATGCATATCTTTACTTAACCTTTTCAATTATCAGATATCAATGGCTCCATCTCCAAAGTGTTCCATCTCCAAAAAATTGACACAGTTGTTCTGGTTATCATTCCCACTGGCTTTGACAAATGGGAGAAAAAATCCAAGGGACCTTGTTCCATGGAGATAATTCACAGAACATTCATGAACCTTTCCCTGAAGAGACAACATGGATCCTGCCAGTTGGCCATCCCCTCGATTTCTGCTCTAGCTATACCCATGTATATCTTGTAAGCAGGAAAAAAAAAAATGTAGGTCAAAGATTTTGTGGCTGGGTTGTTGTTCCACATCCCTCCATTGGAAAACTTGCCTAGTTACAGGAAATTGCCGGTTCAAGCTCCATATCCTTCAGTTCTATTAGTATTAACTACTGTCACAGTCATAGATTCCTGAGAGTTTCCATTGCCCAAAGTTTATAGCTCATCCCAGAGATGCACCACTAGTTCCAGTTGTCTCCCACAGCACTCTCTTCTTCTGTCCTCCCATAACTGGATACTAGTTCTGAACCCCACTCTACTGCCCCATCCATGAACCTGCCCTAAGCAACCCACAAAGTCTACTCTATTTCCCTACTTTAATAAGATTCATGCATTTCTCTTGAGCCCCACTTGTTACTTAGTTTCATTGGGTCTGTGGATTATAGTACGCTTATCATTTACCTTACAGCCAATATTCATTTATACCTGAGAATACACTAATTTGTCTTTCTGGGTTTGGGTTACCTGCACAAGATGATCTTTCCTAGATACATCTATTTGCCTGGAAAATTCATGATGCCATTGTTTTTCATAGCTGAGTAAAATTCATTGTATAAATATACCATATTTTTTATTCATTCATTGGTTTAGGGACAGTTAGGTTGTTTCCAGTTTCTGGTTACTAAGAATAAAATTTCTATGAGCATTGCTGAGTAAGCAGCCTTGTGGTATGGTGGAGCATCTTTTGAGTATTTGCCCAAGAGTTTTATGGCTGGATTCTGAGGGAGATCTATTCCCAATTTTCTGTAAAACAACCAAGGTTACTTTCAAAGTGGCTGTGCATGCTTAAACTCCCACCAGCAATGGAGGGGTGTTCCCCTTGTTCCACATTACTTGCCATAAGGTACAGTTACATGAGCTTTTGATCTTAGTCATACATAAAAGTATGAAATACAATGTCAGAGTCATCTTGGTTCATACTATCCTAATGGCAAAGGATGTTTTTTTTTAAGTACCTCACAGTCATTACAGGTTCCTCTGTTGAGAATTCTTTGTATAGATCTGTCACCCATTTTTAAAATTGTGTTATTTGGTTTATTGATATCTACTTTCTTGAATACTTTATATGTTTTAGATATCAGCTCTCTGTTGGATGTGGGGTTAATGAAGACCTTTTTTTATTCTATAGGCTGTTATTTTGTCCTGTTAATGTTGTCCTTTGTCTTTCAAGAACTTTTCAGTCTCATGAAGTCCCATTTACTAATTGGTGATTTTAGTCCTGAGCTAATGAAGTTTTACTCAGAAGGTTGTCTTCTCTGCCATTGATTTCAAGTCTATTACCCACCTTCTTTTCCATAAGTTTAGTACATCTGATTTTGTGTTGATATCTTTTATTCTTGAGCTGTGTGCAGGGTCATATATAACAATTTATTTGTATTCTTTTACAGGCATTTAGAACAGAACATTTTGTTGAAGATACTTTCTTTTTTTCCACTGAATAATTTTGGCTTCTTTGTCAAAAATCAATTATCCATAGGTATGTGGATTTATGAAACTTCATTTGATTCAGTTTATCAACTTATCTGTTTTTTATGCCAATACCATGTGAGTTTTTCTACTTTTTCTGTAATACAGCTTGAAATCAGGGATGGTGATAAACATCCTGAAATTGTTTTATGGTTCAAGATTGATTTTAGTGAAATTATTTTAACTTTCTCTCTGTTTAACTTGATGTTGCCTATCTGCTTATCGTACATTGACTTTATTATGTTGAGGTTTGTAGATGTCTTCAAGAATTTTGTCATAAAAGTGAGGTGGATTTTATGAAATGTTTCTCAGTATCTAATATGACACAATGTTATTTTCTTTCAGTTTGTGTATATGGTGAATTACACTGATATATTTTATATGTTGAACTATTTATGTATCTCTGGGATGAAGACTACTTGATCATGGGGGGAGATGTTTTGGTGGGTTGTTGCATTCAGTTTGATAATAGTTTATCGAGTATTTTTACAATAATATTCATGAGAAAACGGTCTATAATACTCTTTCCTTTTGAATCTTGTATGTTTTGGGTATCAGGTTAACTTGCCTCATAAAATGAATTTGGCAATGTTATTTTTATTTCTTTTTTGTTGAATAATTTGTGGAGTACTGATATTAAGTTTTCTTTGAAAGTCTTGTAGAATTCTGTAATACAAACCATTTCTTTGTCTTAGGTTTTTGTTGTTTGTTTGTTTTGCTTTCATTGGAGAAGAATTTTAATTATTGCTTCTATTTCCATAGGGGTTGTAGGTCTATTTATATTGTTTATCTGATCATGATTTAGCTTTGATAATAGTGTCTATCAAGACAATTGTCCATTTCTTTTAGTTTTCCAATTTTATAGAGTAGAAGTTGAAGTAAGATCTAATGTTTCTTTGGCTTTCCATGTTGTCTGTTGTTAATTTCCCTTATTTATTTCTGATTTTGTTAATTTGAAAAGTATCTCTCTGCCTTTTAATTCTTTTGACTAAGTAAGGGTTTATCTATCTCATTTTTGTCAAAAAAGCAACTTCTTTTTTCTTAATTCTTGGTACTGTTCTATTTGTACATATTTTACTGATTTCAGCTACTTCTCTTGGTTATGCTTGCTTTCTTTTTGATATGTTTTATTTTGTTATTCTGTTTTTCTTTCCTTTTACTTTTGTTATAGAGCTTTTATGTGTGTTTTTATGTTGTGTTTATGAGATCTATTAACCTCTTTGTAAATCTACTTAGTCCTCTGAACTTTCCTGCTTTTATTGTGTCCCATAAATTTGTGAATGCTGTACATTTACTTTCATTGAAGTCTAGAAAGTCTTTAATGTCTTCATTTCTTATTGAGTAGAGATGTTCAGTTTTTATGTGTTTTGAGGCTATGTGTTTTATATGTTGTTATTGAAGTTAGGATCTAATCCATGATATGGATATAGGTATGATAAGCTGAAGATTGTTGTTTAAGTTTAATATAGACTTTGTGACCAAATATATTGTCAGTTTTGGAGAATGTTCTGTGAGGTACTGAGAAGGTATAGTCTTTTTTGGTTTGGTGAAATGTTCTGTAGATATATGTTAGTCCCAATATTTCTCTACATATTTTCTGTCTGAATTACCTATCCATTGGTGAGAACAGCATGTTGAAATATTACACTATTAATGTGTGGAGGTTTGATGTGTGATTTACGCTGTATTAATGTTTCTTTTATAAATGTGGTTGCCCTTGCAGAGATACTCAGATATTCCTACTTTAAGCTTTTAATGTTATTCTTTTTTTCTGTGCATTTAGTATTTTGATTATTATATCATGGTAGGATTTTCTTTTCTGGTCCAATCTATTTGGTGTTCTGTAAGCTTCTTGTACATTTACAGGAAACTCTATTTTTTGTTGAGGTACATTTTCTTCTGTGATTTTGTTGAAAATATTTTCTATGTCTTTGAGCTGAAAATCTATTCTTTCTATTGGTCTTACTCTTATTTTGTCTTTTCATAGTGTGCCAGTTATATAGGATTTGTTTGTTTGTTTTGTCACAAACTTTTTGTACTTAGCATTTCTTTTGATGAATTGATTTGATTGAAATTGATTTGATGTATCCATTTCTTCTATTGTATCTTCTGTGTTTGAGATACTCTATTACATCTCTTGTATTGTGTTAGTGACATTTAACATCAAATGTTCCTTTTTGCTTACCTGAATTTTGTAGCTTCAGGATTGCCTCAGTTTGTGGTTTGTTTGGTTTTTTTTTATTCCTACCATTTCCATTTTCAGGTTGTGAATAATTTTTATTCATTTTTTTCATTTGTTTGATTGTATTTTTCTGTATTTCTTTATAGGATATATTGTTTTCCCTATAAAGGCCTGTATTATCTTCATAAGATTGTATTTAAGGTTATTTTCTACTGTTTCAGCTATTTTGGATTATCCAGGGCTTGTTCAAGTGAACAATTCAGTTCTGGAGGTGCAATATCCCCCTGGATGTTGATGGTTATGTTCTTAACCTGGTTCCTATTCATCCAGGTTTTGGGGTTTATATGTTTACATGCTGATTTGTGAGTTTATTTTGGTTAGAAGGGTGTTATCTGGACCTTTTCCCCTTTGGTTTCTGTTTCCTCTCTGGTCTTCTGGCCTGAGTTCCTAGTGTTCTGCCTGTCCAGTAGGGCATCTCAAATGGTATTATTTTGACATGTGACCTCTAGGGATTTGGGTGCCAATATTGCCTCTGGGTTCCCTAGAACTAGTATGGACTCCAGGAAAGCAGGCTGAATTATGGACCAGAAAAATAATATCCATGGGATGGAGTGGAATTCATTACCCTTGGGTAGCTTTATGAGTAGTTGGCAGGCAAAGGGCATGGGACATGGAGCAGGACCTTACCTGGGATCCCACAAGCCAGTAGCGCTGGTGTGGCCTCTAGGAAAACAGACTCCCTCCTTTCTTTTTAAAACTAGAATGTTAATAACCTATTTCTAATGTTACGTTTTTGTTTCCGTAATTTATTTCAACCATGTAGTTTATCCAGTTGAATTTGTTGATACCAAAACCAATGAAATCTATACAAGCTTAAAATATAAAGTATACATAAGGTAAGAATAAAATAAATAAGTCAGTATAACTTGAAAAACCTATTGTATTTTTAGAATTACATTAAATTGAGTTCATTCTTATTTAGAAAATACAATGATTAGTATAACACCTATAAATATGAATTATTTATAATTATATTTATCAAATTAATCTTTCTTTAAAGTTTTAATTTGTAAAAAATGATAGTAGATGTATCAAATATAAATTTATATTCCTATGTGAAGCAAAGTTCTTTTTAAAAAAGCATATTATTTCTGAATTTTTAATTTCATTTGCATATATTTTCCATAAATCAAAATGTACATATTTTCAATTACAAGGACATGGTGTCAAAATATTACATATTTTTTTTCTAAGTCCAGCATGACTTTCCTAGGAAATTAAGAGTTCTATGATTATAAAACTAAATTAGGTCTTTGTAACACACTTAGGAGAACTTTATTATAGTTTTCTATGTAAGATACTGAATTCACAATTAAATATAGAACAAGACAATATATTAGGAATTAGGGCTTTTGTGATCAGATGTTGAGTTTACATGGAATCAATTATATTACTTTATATATTTTCTCAATTTCTTGTGTCTGTAACAATGCAAACTGAAATGATAGCATTTCTAAAAGTCTTCTTACATTTAATTCTTTTCAGCAATAAGAAAAATATCTAAAATATAAAAAGAAAAGCTCTGAAACAAATCAAAGCACTCTAATCTATGTATCTGGAAACTTCCATAATTCTCATATTTAGAAGATTATGACAGGTTGTGTGGCTGTTTTAATAATTGATTCAGTCATCATCACTTAACGTTTATATGCAGTTAAGAATTGAAATTGACATGTCTGAAACTACTTACTATAAAAGCAGGATCTCAGTTCTACATCATTAGTGTTGGGGCCCATGAGTCACCCCACAAACCACACAAATATGTAGCTCAATCAGATAGGCATGGTTTATTGAACACATACTTTAATACTGGTCAGATCAAGGACATAGCTGAAGCTCTAATAAACAACTTTCTCTGTCAGTTTATAAAAAGAAAAAAAAAAAAACACAAAACCTAGAATGAACTTCTGCACATGAGCAAGAAGTGTTGATTGGTGATAAGCTCTGTCTCAAGTCATTTTAGATATAACAATTCATATTGACATTTTATTTGATGTGTCTTATGTAACAAAGCTTTGTGGAATTTCATAAGATCAACAAACCTCATAGTATACAGCACATCACCTTGCTCTGAGTCAGGTTATTTTTCTGTGTCAATGACTGGCAAGCATGGTACTGCAATAATAGGAAATAACTGACAGGCATGGAACAAGATGGCTATAGTTAGGCTGGGGCTAGTGTGTACGGCAGACCTCAACAATTAGATATCCTTTATTTACAATGGCTAGGAGAATATCTCATTCTTGTGAAAAAGTACTTGTGGTGTCTGAATGGTTATTAAAAATTGTTATATTTTAAGCAAGTTTTTGCAATATGTGTGTGTATGTGTGTGTGTGTGTGTTTACGTGTGTGTGTGTGAAAGGTAAATCAGCCTTATGTATATCAAAGAAATCTCTCAAACAAATAAAGTAAATTTACTTTTCTGGCACTTTTGGATGATGAAAACCAATAATATAGATAGTATTAGTATTCTTTAGTGTAATTTTTTAGTGTGTTATGGTAAAATTTTTTGAAATTATTTTCTTCTGGTAAAAATGAAAATTCTTAATATTGTTCAATTTTTCTAATCAAGAAGTTTTACTTCTAGAGTGTAAATGTATTTTTTCATTCATCTTATATAAATGTTTTCATGAAGGCCAAACTAGACCTAGTCTTAGAAGCTTCTATCCTCCTCACAATCTATTCCTGGACTAGAATATATTTAGCCTCTGAGACTGCTGAGTATAATCACCCTTTCCAGTTCTTGACTGCAAAGTGCAGATCAAATGAAGGTCTTAGACCATGAGTCAGGAGTCTAGAATCCAAGGATGTGGTAAGATACGTGCCGTTCCTACCCAGGTAATGGACACCTCTTGGGTCTCCAGCTATCTCAAAGCCAGTGGTCTAATGGAGACAAAATCATCCTATCACAGTCTTACAGATGGGTGCTAAGGGCTGAGGTACATTATAACTAGAAACAGGTTTTTTTTTGTTTGTTTGTTTTTGTTTTTTGTAAATAACACCATGTTGTGGATCAAAGTGTGATCAAATACCCTGTAATACTAAAATTTACCATAAGCAATAATTGAGTAAGTGAATTATTGTTACAGAAGAAGTAAATGAGTTAAATATTCATAGTGAAAAATATTACATAAATATACAATTACAGTCTTACATATCTAAAATGTGGCTAAATTTATATAGCCACATTTAATCATTTATGTGTAACATATAAAAATTAATTTTATGCTACTAGCAAAAGTATTCTAATATAGAAACAGAACCAAACACTATAAAGATCATGAAAATTAGAAACAATGACATAGAGAATTTACTACTGCCTTCATATAAGTTACATTTATATACCTAAGAGATGGTGAAAGAAAACAATACATAGATTTATTTCATAGTACCATATAATTTTAAGTGACATATTTAGGTAAAGTAATTCTTAATGGACATATATGAAAGAAATTAAAAGTAAATACTATGACATTCTGAGTTATGAAATCTTAAACCAGCAGACCCAGTACACATTTAGTTAAGGTACAAGGATCACTTCTAATATGAAGGCAGTCTGTGCCATACAGTGAGATATTATTTAAATCTGAAAAATTACTAGTATAACCTAACTAGAACTCTCTCCTACCAAAGACTTGGCATTTGCGATTTTATAGTTTTCTCAATGTCTTTAAACAGTGACAATTTGTAACATATTTTGATAGCCTAAAATACTTGTTGATGACCACTCTGTCAATGTTGGAACCTGCACTGCCAAAAGCCTTGGGGGCTAAATTGTTAGAGCCCATACTGTCCAAGCTGCTTTGGTACATGGGTTGGGGTTCAGCAAGAGAGAGAGAGTGAGGACAGACATAAAGAATGGAGACCAGACAAAGTGTGATTCAATCCTGTTTTATTCTTCTGTCTCTCTTCTTCTCTCTTTCCAAGTCCCTAGTTTCTACCACCAGGTCTCAGGTCCTAATTCCTAGTTCTAGTTGCTAGTCACTTTCCCAGTTCCAAGTTCTTTCTTCCAAGTGCTAAGTGCCTAATCCCTAGTTGCCTGTCTTGAGTCTCAAGTGCCTACTCCCTGTGCCTAATACTTAATAATAATCTCTTCTGTCTGCCTCTTGCCTTTTATATGTCTCACTTGTAAGCCACACCTCTAAGTCACGCCTTTAAGCTCTTAGGCCTTGTCTCTAAATCTGATCTCCAAGTCACACCCTTAAGTCACACACCTTTAAGTCTCACACACCCAAGGGAAAATCCTGGGTATCTAAAACAAGATGAGTGTGCTCAGCTGTTGCAGGCTATTGTAATCAAGTCTCTTGTCAGGATATATGGCTCAAGAGGGCTACAAGGATGATAACAGCCTACTGTCGGCTCCCCACAAATACTGTTAAGTCCTTGAGTGTACTACATGTCAACAAATCTCTTTCTATATCTTGTGTCACTAAGTTTAAGCCTAATTACTAATTTTGGCATTTAGATTTTACCGATTAATTTTATATAATGTATAAAAACCTGAAAACATAATACTCTGTTAACAATATTCTTGCAAACATTTAGAAATGTATATAGTATGAATAAAACATTTAATGTTTTATTTGTTTGAATGTGCATACATGTGTGAGCATTCTTGGATATATGTACATGTGTTATCACATGTGCTTTTCTGTTTCCCTAAAAAAATGTATTTGTAAAAGAATGGAAAAAATGACATTCCTATTAGTGCTTGTTGTTCAGACTTCATCAAGTATTCACACTTCTACCTGATAATGGATCACTTGTATGAAAGCCCAACATTATCACCTAGTAAGACATGTAACATCTGCCTCATAATAATAAGCTCATGACTCATGGTAACTTAAGAGTAGTTCATTGTCAAATATCCAATTTCCAGTAAGGCTCAATTGTAAACTAAAGGCTTTTTTCCCAAAGGATTAATATTCATCTTCAGAGAATGGTAGATCCAAGAATCTTTGCTGTGTTTCACATGGGAGGTCGTGAAATGCTCCAAGCAGCTTTTATATCCACCATTGATAATTTATATACCACCAAGTTCAATGGATCATATGGTATAACATGCAGAGCAACAATACAGCAGACTGAACTTATAAATAGCATACTAGGTACCTGAAGATGTATTAGTAAGTTCACATAAGGAAACATCATCTGCTACAGCATCTGAAATTGAAGTAACAACTTGATTTAATTTTTCTAGATTCTTTTGTAAAAAGATTTTATTCATTTTATGTACATGAGTACACTGTAGCTGACTTAAGACACACCAGAAGAGGCATCAGATCCCATTATAGATAGTCACCATGTGGTTGCTGGGAATTGAACACAGGACCTCAGGAAAAAGAATCAGTGCTCTTAACCATGGAGTCATTTCTCCAGCTCCCTGATTTAATTTTTGATAACCAACAGTCATTAGTTATGATCCATTTGTCTTCTGAAAAAGACAATTAGGAAAGTTAAATGGAGATGTGTAGAAACTACCACTCTTTCTTCTTTCCTTAACATTGGTAAAAACTCTTTGATCCCTCAAATGATGAGATAATTAATTTTGGTTGAGATTTCCTGATAAAGTCATATTATGAGATTAGAGAAATGAATAGATTAGAACAACAGGAACCCACCACAAACAAGACTTGTCTAAAATTCAACTGATTCAAGTGAACTTCATAACCCCCTACTTTAAGTTTATGGAGCAATGCTTATTCAAATATTCCAGAATCAATGTCAGTTTGGAGTCAGTGTGAAGTAGTCTCCAAATCTGATTACTCTTCCAGAAATTATAGCTATTCCTGTGTAAGACAATATTTTCCTTTGAAGAAGGATAAAAGAAAGATTAATAGTAAACCTTACTAAGAAAATATTCAATATAAATCAGACTGTAATTTCTAGCTTTCATGGCACTTACATGTTTAGGTTAAAAAATTTGTAAACTTTTTCAATATTTTTATATATTATATTAGCAAACATTTTAAAGTATTTGTGCATGATTTATAATTTTTCTTCCATTCAAAAAATTATTTTATAAGATTATATTTTTTCAATAGTTTTCAGTTATCTTTATCTATATAGTTAATTCAAAATACCTGATTCTTAAAACTTTTTAGATCTTGTAAGAAACATAAATAAAATGTGAATGAAGTAATAAAAGCAGAAGTATTAATTATTAATCACACAATATTAAGAAAATTCCCAAGCATACTGTTCATTAGAATGAACATACATTTAAGCTTACATGGTTCTTTATGTCTGATTATCTGAGATTATTTTAATTGTAAACACCCTCTTCCTTTTATAAAAAAAAAATGAGTATCTAGATTTGAGGGTGAAGCTAAACAATAGAGTAAGTCAAATGATGTATTTCTATTTCTTCCCAAAGATAAAACTAAATGTCTTATATTAAATATAACATAAATATAAAGAATCTGCAGAATGAATATATATATATATATATATATATATATATATATCTCCTATTTACAGTTGAATAATTATGGAGTGTTTATAAAGATATGAAAAATACATCACAAATAAATAGTTTATGAAGTAATACTGGCAATATTTGTTATGCAGTGTGATTTTGTGAAGGGAACATGATTTATTCATATTGAAATAGTATCATTACAAAATAGTAAATCTAAGTTTTATCAAAATACATTATGTTCAAACACAATGTGTTGCCTCATTAATAGGTCAACAAGAAAATTATAGCTTTCCCAAAAATAATGCTATTATGTCACAGGCAGTATATATATATATATATATATATATATATATATATATATATGCCTCATGTTGAATATAATCTGCTTTTGATTATTTCAATGGTCTTTGTAATAATGCTCACCTAGTAAACTATTCAAATTGAACCAGTACACAAAACAATTTTGTGTTTTGCTGAAGTCATAATGAATGTTTTATATCAAAGCAATGTATACATATAGTTTTGAACATCACCATCACTTTCAGCTCTCTGGCTTAATAATGCATGTTAACCAATTTTGGAAACTTTTGTTCTTTTTTTTTTAATTATTATTCATTCCATTTTTTTACATCACGAATGACATTCCCTCCCAGTCCCTCCCCACCTCCCACAACCCTGCCCATCTCATCTGCTCTCTTCCCCTCCCCTTTGCCTCTATGAGGGTGCTCCCGCAACCACCCACCCTCTTGCACCCCACCACTCTAGCGTTCTCCTACACTGGATCATCAAACTTCCACAGGACCAAGGACCTTCCCTCTCACTGATGTCAGTGAGATCTCAATGCTATCCTCTGCTACATATATATCTGGAGCCATGGATCCTTCCCTATAAACTCCTTGGTTGGTTGTCTAGTCCCTGGGAACTCTGGCCAACAGACATTTTTCTTCCTATAGGATTGTAATCCTCCTCTGCTTCTCCAATCCTTCATCTATGTCCACCACTGGAGTACCTTGAGCTCAGTCTGATGGTTGGCTGCAAGCATCCACATATGCATTGGTCAGGTGCTGGCAGAACATCCACACCAAGTTCCTATCAGCAATGACATTTTCTGGCAAATGTATGAAACTAGAAAATATCATCCTGAGTAAGGTAACCCAGATACAAAAGAAAACATATGGGATATACTCACTGATAAATGAATATTAGCCCAAAAGCACAGGATGCTCACGATAGAACCCTCAGACCATGTGGAGCTTAGGAGGAAAAAAGACTAGTGTGTGGATGCTTCAGTCCTATCCTGGGGAACAGGATGATCATGATAGGTGGAGGGAGGTGGGGACCTGGGAAGGAGAGAGGAGGAACAAGGAAAAAAGGGGGGAGCAGTATAAGGTATTGGAGGGGATGAAAGAGAGGTAAAAAAAGGTCAGGAAATTGAAGAAAAATATGTTGCAGTGAGGAGGAGGAACTGGGGTTAGCCCCTGGAGGGTCCCAGACGTCCCAGAAGCAAGCGGCTCCCAGGACCAAACAGGGGTAACTTTAACTGAAATGTCCAGCAAAAAGGAGAATGTGACTACCTCCATTAGATATGTATGGCCCCCGGTCGAGGGAAGAGGCCATCCATTCATTTCAAAAGTTTTTAACCAAGAAACGTTCCAAAGGAAATATAGAAACAAACAAACAAACAAACAAAAAATGGAGCAGAGAGTTAAGGAAGGGCCATCGAGGGACCACCCTACCTGGGGATCCATCCAGTCTACAGACAGCAAACTTTTGTTCTTTTTATACATTTGTCTCATCTAGGCTTCCATAGTGGGAAGGTGGGTACAAGTTCCATTATACTTTGTGTTTCCACATCTACCTCTCATTAAGAGGATACTGTTGTTTAGTTCATAGTCAAGGAGAGATAAAAATCAGAAATAAGGACTATGTACATGCTGTTCCCACAACATGGCTTTCGATTTTGGGCCTCCTTCAGGCACTTTGGGCACTTCTGCAACCACTGCAGCACCAGCGGGTAGGTCTGGAGGATTTGGAACAACGACAAATGCAGGCTCTGCTTTAAGCTTTTCTGCCCCAATAAACACAGGCAGTACAGGCCTTCTTGGTGGCATTCAGAACAAAGGTTTTGGTTTTGGTAGAGGTTTTGGCAAAACTACAGGAACTGGCACTGGTTTAGGCACTGGTTTGGGAACTAGACTTTCATTTGGAGGATTTAACACACAGCAACAGCAGCAGCAGGCTTCTTTAGGTGGTCTCTTCAGTCAGTACACACAGGTTCCTGCAAAATTCAACCAGCTCATCAACACTGCCAGTGCTCTGTCAGCTCCAACGTTTACGGGGGATGAAAGAGATGCCATTTTGGCAAAGTGGACCCAGTTGCAGGCTTTCTGGTGAGCAGGAAAAATGTATTTTAATAATATTCCTTCAGTGGAATTTACAAAGTAAAATCCTTTTTTTGCCAATTTAAGGCTGTAGGTTATACTTGTATACATAATAATAAATATGAAGATGGTCTAGTAGTTTTAATTTTCAACAAAAAAGAAATAGATATTAGAAGCCAACAACAGCAATGGGTAGAATCATTGCATAAAGTTTTGGGAGGAAACCAGGCTCTTACTGTCAATGTGGAGGGCTGTTAGGAGCCCTGTGACCGTGACAACATTCGCCATTACAAGATGGCGAGGGTATCCTGTGCTCCCACAAGTAAACACTAACTGTGCAGGTGCAAAAGGCAAAAAGCATGCCAAAGTCACTGCCCATCTCCCGGGGCATATTATTGGTAATGAGTAAGCAGCCAATCAGAAGTGAACACACCACTCTAGGGTGTATATAAGCAGTGCCTTTTTCAGGCTTGGCGTCTTTCCGCTTCTGCTGATACAAGAATAAAGCCTCGCTGTGGTAACCACCCGAACACTGCCTCACGTGTCTCTTTCGCAGGCGAAGGGGACACAGAAGGGGCTCGGAACAGAGGGCATTAATACTCTGCCTGATGAGAACACAAAGGCTCCACCTGTATAGGTGGTTGAGGATGGCTTTGCCTGGCATCAGTGGAAGTGGAGGGCCTTGGTGCCTCAAAGTTTGGATTCCCTAGTGCTGGGGAATTTGAAAGCAGGGAGGCAGGAATGGGAGGATGGTGGGAGCAGACCCTCATAGTAATAGGAGAAGGGAGGATGGGGTAAGGGATTTTGTGGGGGAATGAGAGAGGAGGTAACATTGAAAGGTTAATAAATAAAATATCCCAATTAAAAAAAAAAAAACAGATAATGGATCTGGCAATTGTAGGTAAGCAGTCGAGACCTTTTGTCAATAATTTATTACAGAGATTTTGTATAATCCTCAAGGACAAGGTATTGTGGAAGAGGCCCATGGAACTTTAAAAAGATTGGTGAGACATACTGTTGCTGAGACAAAGAATGATGCCAACATATGAATTTGCTGAGTGCCCTGACAAGGGTGACTGGAGAGCTGTATTAGATATATGTTCCTGACCCACCTTTGCTTGACTATATCCCAGATGGAACAAACTGCCTTGCCTCAAGATTTTAGACCTTGTGGGATAGAGAATCAAAAAGGGAAACTATGTACCTTGTATTCTTCTTAGAGGTGCCTAGCTATTAGTACTCAATCATGAATGAAAAAGGCTGAGAGGTGGAGAGACTTTGGGGCTGCTTGGCAAGAAGCTGACATGGACCAAGGACAAGGAAAGGGGCTGCTTGGCAGGAATATGACATTGGCCAAGGACAAAGAAGTAGGCTTAAAGCAGGAATCTGGCATTAGACTAAAACAAAGAAATAATTTCAGGTAGGAGTTTAAATCGTATACTATAACAAAGAAGTAATCTCAGGCAGGATTCTAAATTTTAGATTAGAACAAGAAAGTAGGCTTCAAACATGAAAATGACTTTGGGCTAGGACAGGGAAGTAGGCTCAGATACTTTGGTCATCCTGATAAACCTTTAGAAACTGTGATCATGGGAGTGTTCATGACTTGTTTTTTTCTTTGACTATTTGTGTTTATTGTCTTGCTTGTTCCTCGACTATTTGTATCTATTGTATTGCTAGACCTTCAGCCTAGAACTGACCTTATTACATGCATGTAATCAAAATGTTATAAAAGCATAAAGGAAGAGGGGGTATAGGATAGGGGGTTCTAGGGAGGGGAAATGGGGAAAGGGGATGACATCTGTACTGTAAATAAAATATCAAAAAAAAAAAAAAAAAAAAAACCCATACAATAGGATATAAACTTAACAAAGAAAGACTCTGTCTAATGATCAAACTGAAGTTGCCATTTACGTTGTTGAGCATTCTCTAAATGGCAACTGGAGAAGAGTTTCAGCAACAACACTGTATACGCACTTTGAGCAAGCCAACATTAAGATATAGCTGCAGCAGCTTGGTGTGACCCTTTCTATTACCAGGACAGAGCTGTCTCCTGCTCAGATCAAGCAGCTCTTACAGAAACCTCCTGCTGGTGTTGATCCTATTATTTGGGAGCAGGCCAAGGTGAATAACCTGGATTCTGAAAAGTTAATTCTTGTACCAATGGTGAGTTTCAAAGAATGATTTGAAGACGGAAGGTTCAAGATACAGATTAGATATTGTATCTGAAGGTATTAGTGAACTGCAAAAGAATCAAACTACAACTATGGTCAAAATAGTACAATAGGAAATTGATGGATCTCTCCCACAGAACCTTCCTAATCAAACAGGAAATCCAAAGGAAGAGTGGCTATGCGATCCAGGCTGATGAAGAACAGTTGCAGGTTTAGCTAGATACTGTTCAAGCGGAACCGAATGCGCCTACTCAGTTCAAAGGTTGACTGGATAAACTGATGTCCTAGATCATGATGCAGAATCATTTTGGAATTGTGAAATCTGAAGAAAATTATTACATAGACGCAAACCTATTACTAGAAATCAAGCAGCATTTGAAACAACAACAGGGAGGCCTTAGCCAGTTGATTAGCATTATAAAAGTTGACCTAGAAGATACAAAACTGGTAGAACATGGATTGAATGAAACCATTTATAGCAGAGGCAGTGTCTTTAGCCAACCACTTACAGATTTGTTCCAGAGGTTTATAAAATGTGTCTTCTTGCTACATCAGGCCTTCTTTATGATGACCACATGAACAGGGAAAAAAAAAAAAAAAAGGATCCTTTTCCTCACTGGGATGTTTCAGGCTCCTCAGAAATTACTGTATATTAACTCTGAAACGACCATTACAAAGCACTTCATAGAGAATCTTTGAAAAGTTTATATTGAAAGGTGTATTTACTCATAAAACATGATTATCCAAAGCATATACACTGTTGTTCATTTTCTAATAGTGTTAAGAGTAGTCACAGAGCCTGATGGTTATTCT
Source organism: Arvicanthis niloticus (assembly GCF_011762505.2). Classification (NCBI taxonomy): domain Eukaryota; kingdom Metazoa; phylum Chordata; class Mammalia; order Rodentia; family Muridae; genus Arvicanthis; species Arvicanthis niloticus. The sequence goes on from NC_133437.1 coordinate 11,686,677, forward strand.
CCATCCTCTTTTCCATAGCACAGACTGAGACAGAGCTACTTCCTACATAATACAACAAAGTGAAATCCATACCTGTTGGAGACTATGCTTCAGAGTATAAATGCCTTTCAGCTTTTATATCTGTGAAATCAGCTGCAGGGAGTAAAGAAAATCCCACAGTTAAAAAAAAATCAGAAATAATGTCAAAAGATGCAGGCAGTATTTTTCAGCAGTTGGGTGCTGTTTCCTCTTGTCAACTGACAGATACTCAATATTCCACTTCCATATTGGAATCCAGTTTTGTTCCCTCTCAAGTTATTTGTATGGAGTCACTGGATATTTGGGTGCCCATTTCCTGTCAGCCTAACCATGTCTGTGGACTGTACTTGTGTACTTTACTATTTTGTTACCTTCACAGGAAGTTCTCTGCTTCCCTCCAACTTTTTTAAAGAGCTTCTTTGACTAAAATAAGAGGTTATTCTGTGAACGATCATTTCAAGACAAGCCCAGTTATATTCCAGGATGCAGTTTGAACATGAAAAACCTCATTATATTACAATCCCCTGGGAAGTTGCAAGTGCTTCTAACTAGCTGTCATTCTGATTCCTGTCTATGCTTGAAATGTGTGGTTTCTGCTAATCTTTTTCAAGAAGTCCCTCCAGGTTATAAGAATTTATGTAAAAATCATATGTAAATTTTCTAATGGGTACTTCTGTGTCTCTGATATGCTCTTGGTGTTTTACTGTGCTCTTACAGTGTTTGAGAAGGAAAGTACAATTTATCACTCCACACTCAGAGAAATAGACAAAAGATGCATGCTGTATTTGTGGAGGGAATTCTTAGGGATGTCTTTTTTTTTTTTTAATACTTTTGTTATCAGTTGGCTACTTTCTCTTCTTTTCTCATGTAGATCAGATGGAACATCTAAATTAATTCGAGTTACGTGATAGTTATTTCAATAACATTTTATCATATGTTGGAAAAAAATCTAGCATTGCCACATATCACATTTTCATTATTAACTCATTATCCCTATAATAATGACTCTACATAAACACAGAGACTTTAATAATTATTGATCTCTCTGGATATTTACTTGTTAGTATTAACAATATTTTTCTATAAGTTAGAAAAAATAGTTATTTAAACTATATCTCTTTCATATTGAAGAAACATTTTTATGGTTATATATCTCATCATGAATGTTGACTGCCTATAGATAAAACTCATAAACATTCTATATTCTGTATATTTGTTTTACAGAGCTATGTTATGAAAATAATTTCATCATAATTAATGTTTTGATACATATTTTTTATATTTTAACTAATGTTTAATATCCAAAGGAGTAATATTTATAAAACAAGTGTTTTAAAACTTACCAAGTGATATTAATTTTTTGGAAAATATATGGTTATTTTAAAATATCTGTAACTATCAAATTGCTTTTGTTTGTGACTTAAGTAATGTATACAACACAGTTATGATATAGTCATGTTGTGTTTTAATGAAATAGGCTATTAAGCCCAGATGTTCATCAAGTATAGATCTAGAGATTCTACACAAATGTATTAATTTGATTAGGCTTCATCATGAAGAGATATCAAATAAGGTAATATGCCTTCTGTGATGCAAGATCAAAAACAATAAAGAAAATGGATTGCCTTACAAATGAGTAGCTTATTGCTTCAATTTCACTCTATTTGCACTGTCCTGTGAGTTTCTAATTGACCTAACCTCAGAAAAAAAAATTCGTGTATTTATCATCTAAATGATAATACTAAAGTCTTCCTTATGTATTTGTTTCTATTCTATGGTTGTGTTTATCTGGAGAACCTGCTTGATGGAACAGTTATAGCTTCCACACAGCTCTAAACTTTTGTTACTAAGTTCTATGCTGCTTCTGACCTGGGCTGTTGTAACCACACTTCTGGAGTTTACCCTCTCAATAAACTTAATATGCAGTTTATTTTATTTGGTAATTTTATGGTGTTCCTTGGTTCCTAAATGCCAGAATTTCTTTCCCTTCATAGCTACAACACTTGTATTGGGGAAACTTTTCCCGCAGCGCTATAACATTTCCACTGGGGAAGCCTTTCTTCTGCTCAGAGCTATAACATTTATATTACTGAATTAGGTTATCTGCCTCTGGAATTTGCTTTTTCAGTTTGAAAGAGTTTTCCAGGTAGCTTAAAAAATGTGATTGCATTGTCTTCACCTTCTAAATAGCTGGAATTATATGTTATTATATATATATTATATGTGCCTGCCATAAGACCTGGTTTTCTTTTCATTTATAAGACTTATATTTATTTCTTTTTTCAATTTTGTTATTTATTTATTTATTTGTTTATTTATTTATTTACATGGTACATTTTATTCTCCCATGTCTGCCCTCTAATTGTTCCACATCTTATGCTTTCTCCCCAACCCCCTGTCTCCACAAGAATGTCCTCACTCTCTACCCTCCTGACTTATAAACTCCCTGGGGCCTCCAGTCTCTTAAAAGTTAGGTGCATCATCTTTGGTTAAACACAGACTTAATAGTTCTCTGCTGTATATGTGTTGGGGGCCTCATATCAGCTAATTTCTGCTGCCTTTTTGGTGGTCGAGTGTTTGAGAGATATCAGGGTCCAGATTAATTGAGACTTCTGGTCCTCCTACAGGGTTCACCTTTTCCTCAGCTTCTTTCAGCCTTTCCCTAATTCAACCTAATTCATCCTGAGTTTTGCAGGTAAATGGATGGAACTAGAAAATATCATCCTGAGTGAGGTAACTCAGTCCCAAAATGACATGCATGGTATACACTCACTAATTAGTGGATTTTACCCGCGCCGCCCCCCAAAATGTAAGAATTTCCAAGATACATTCCATAGAATTCAAAAAACATCAACAAGCTGAAGAGCCCTAGTGAGGATGCCTCAGTCCCACCTGGGAAAGAAAAAAAAGCAATCACAACTGGGGAGGGAGGGACCTGGAAGAGAAAGTGGATCAGGGGTTGGAGGGGTCAGCAGCTTCTGTATATTGGTTGGGTGCAAATATCTGTATCTGACTCTTTCAGTTGTTTGTTGGGTCTTCTGGAAGGCAGTCAGGATAGGTTCCTTTTTGAGAGCACTCTGCGGCCTCAATAACAGTGTCAGTCCTTAGGACGTCCCCTTGTCCTAGATCCCACTTTGGACCTGTAGCTGGACCTTCTTTTCCTCAGGCACCTCTCCATTTCTATCCCTGTAGTTCTTTCAGATAAGAACAATTCTGGGTCAGAGTTTTGCCTGTGAGATGGCAACCCCCTCCATCATTTGATGTCCTGTTTTCCTGCTGGAGGTGGGCTCCATAAGTTCCTTCTCCCTACTGTAGGGCATTTCATCTAAGGTTCCTCCCTTTGAGTCCTGAGTGTCTCTCATCTCCCAGGTCTCTGGAGAATTCTGGAGGGTCTTTCCAACCTCCTCTCTCTCTGGGTTGTCTGTTTCCATTCTATATGCTGTACTTAAGGCTTCAATCCTTTTTCCTCATCCAATAGCAGATCAGGTTCCCATCTCCCTCCAACCCCCCCATCCACTTTCTCTTCCAGGTCCCTCCCTCCCCAGTTGTGATTGCTTTTTTTTCTTTCCCACGTGGGATTGAGGCATCCTCACTAGGGCTCTTCAGCTTGTGATGTTTTTTGAATTCTATGGAATGTATCTTGGAAATTCTTACATTTTGGGGGGGCAGGTAATATCCACTTATTAGTGAGTGTATACCATGCATGTCCTTTTGGGACTGAGTTACCTCACTCAGGATGATATTTTCTAGTTCCATCCATTTACCTGCAAAACTCAGGATGTCCTCCTTCTTAGTAGCTGAGTAGTATTCCATTGTGTAAGTGAACCACATTTTCTGTATCCATACTCTGTCTTCTGACATCTGGGCTGTTTCCAGATTCTGGCTATCACAAACAGGGCTGCTATAAACATAGTGGAATACGTGCTCCTGTGGCATGGTGGGGCATCTTTTGGGTCCCAAGAGTAGTATTGCTGGGTCTTCAGGTAGATCTATTTCCAATTTTCTGAGGAACATCCAGATGAATTTTCAGAGAGATTATACCAGTTTACAATCCCAGCCACAATGGAAGAGTATTCCTCTTTCTTCACATCCTCGCCAACATATGTTGTCACCTGAGATTTTGATCATACATAAAGACAAGCTTTAACATGATGGCCAGGAATAAAAGTATACCCAGGACAAAAAGGGCTAGCATGATCATAGTATCTATGCCATTCTTGAAGCCTGACCAAAATAGAAATACTGACCTGAGGCCATGAGTATTTTTATCAGCAGTATCTACAGCATCAACACTCAGCCGAGCAGCACTTTTGAAATTCATAACCTCACTATGTAAAGTTAAGATATCCAGAGAGGTGTTAGAATTTTCCCAAATACACTGCAAGTGTCTTTGAACTTTTTTCTAATTATGACTATCACTGTAAATTTTAGAACTAACATGAATTTAATGGTATTTGGCATGACACTCAAGATGGCTCCTTATCCTTAAACTCTGAACATCCTCCCAATAATTTGAATAGGATAAAGAGCATTAATCCATTTTTCCAAATGCTTATCTAAATCCTTTTGTATATTTTACACATTAGTAATATTATTTTTACAAAATGATTAACAAAAGTAGCTGTGTTAACTTCTTGTGTCAAAGCAATTGCAGAAGCTCTGTGGCACAGTGGGTAGTACATTGGACTTCTAGACAAATTAATCCATTCTTATGTACTTGTACACAGCTCAAATCCAAGTGGATTAAGGACCTTCTTATAAAACCAGATACACTAAAACTAATAGAATAGAAAGTTGGAAAGAGTATCCAATATATTATCACAGGGGAAATGTTCTGAACAGAGCACCAATGACTCATGCTCTAAGATCAAGAATTGACAAATGAGACCTTATAAAATTGCAAAGTTTTTGTAATGGAAAGGACACTGTCATTAGGACAAAATGGCCACCAACAGACTGGGAAAAGATTTTTACCGATTCTACATCCCATAGAGGGATAATATCCAATGCATACAAGGAACTCAAGAAGTTAGACTTTAGACAATCAAATAATCCTATTAAAAATTCAGTACAGAGCTAAACAAAGAATTCTCAACTGAGGAATCTCAAATGGTCATAAAGAACCTAAAGAAATGTTCAACATCCTTAGTCATCAGGGAAATTAAATCAAAACAACCCTGAGATTCCACCTCACACCAGTTAGAATTGCTAAGATCAAAATTTCAGGTGATTTCAAATGCTGGTGAGGATGTGGAGAAAGAAGAACACTCCTCCAGTGTTGGGATTTTAAGCTGAGACAAAACCTCTGGAAAGCTGTCTGGCAGTTTCTCAAAAAATTAGATATAGTATTACCTGAGGATTCAGCTATACTACTCCTGTTAAGATACTCAAACAATGTTCTAACATATAACAAGGAGAAATGCTCCACTATGTTCATAGCAGCCTTATTTATAATAACCTGAATTTGGAGAGAACCAAGATATTTTTCAAGAGAGGAATAGATAAAGAAAATGTGGTACATTTATAAAATGGAGTACTACTCAGGCATTAAAAACAGTGAATTCATTAAATTCTTAGGCAAATTGATGAAACTGGAAAATTTCATCCTGAGTGAGGTAACCTGTTGTGTCCCGAGCTGCCCCACGCTTGGGGGCCAAAAATGTTGTGGACCACTCTATCAATGTTGAAACCCACACTGCCAAAAGCCTTGGGAGCTAAACTGTTAGAGCCTGCACTGCCCCAAGCTGCTCCAGTCCGAGGGTCGGGGTTCAGCAATAGAGAGAGTAAGGATGGACACAAAGAATGGAGACCAGACAGAGTGTGATTCAATCCCGTTTATTTGTTAGTCTCTCTTCCTCGTCCAAGTCCCAAGTCTTGAGTTCCTAGTCCCTAGTTCCTAGTCCTTAGTGCCTCCAAGTTCCAAGTTACTTCTTCCAAGTTCTAAGTGCCTAATGTCTAATTCCAAGTTCTTTCTCTAAGTGCCTAGTGCCTATTACCTAATAATTCTTCTTCTGAGTTCTCTAGTCCAAGTGTCTTCTTCCTCAATGCCTAATTCCTACTAATCATATGTTGCTTGTCTTGAGTCTCAAGTGCCTACTCCAAGTGTCTAATACTTAATAATAATAATGACTAACTTCTTCTGTCTGCCTCTCATCTTTTATATGTCTCACTTTTAAGCCACGCCTTTAAATCACACCTTTAAGTCATGCCCTTAGGTCTTGTCTCTAAATCTGATCTCTAAGTCACGCCCTTAAGTCACACACTTTTAAGTCTCACATACCCAAGAGAAGATCCTGGGTATCTAAAACAGGATGTTATTAGAGTGTGCTCAGCTGTTGTAGGCTATGGTAATCAAATATTTTGTCAGGGTATATGGCTCAAGATGGCTGCAAGGATGATAGCCGCCTTCTGTTGGCTCCCACAGTAACCCAATAACAAAAGAATACACATAATATGCACTCACTGATAAGTGGATATTAGCCCAAAAGCTCACAATACCTAAGATACAATTCACAGACCACATGAAGGTCAAAAAGAAAGAAGACCAAAATATGGGTACTTCGGTCCTTCTTGGATAGAGTAACAAAATACTCATGGGAGCAAATATGGAGACAAAGTGTGGGGCAGAGACTGAAGGAGAGACCACCTGGAGACTGCCCCACCTGGGGATCCATTCCATGGGCACCAAATTCAGACACTGTTATGGACGCTAGGAAGTATATGCTGACAGGAGCCTGATATACCTGTCACCTGAGAGGTTCTTCCAGAACTTGACATATAGAGAGGCAGATGCTCACAGCTAACCATTGAACTGATCATGGGGCCCCTAATGGAGGAGTCAGAGAGAAGACTGAAGGAGATGAAGGGCCTGGTGGCCCCATGGAGAGAGCAAAAATTCAAACCAACCTGAGCTCCCAAGTTCTAAACTGCCAGTCTGGAGACACACATAGAGGAAACACATGGCTCCAGCTCTCTATGTAATTGAGGATGGCTTTGTTGGGTGTCAGTGGTTCTTTTGTCCCAGGAAGGCTGGATGCCCTAGTGTGGGGCAATTTGGGGGCAGGGAGGAGGGAATGGGTAGATGGGTGAGAGCATACTTTCATAGAAATATGAGGAGGGAGATGGGATAAGGGGTTGGGGAAATGGGAAAACAGAATAACATCTGGCAGGTAAATAAATAAAATATCCAATAAAAACAAAAGAACAAATAATAGAACTGGCTATTGCAGTGGAACATTTGAGATTTTTGTCAACAATTTAATTTTACACATACTAATGAGATTCCTTATAATTCTCAAGAACAAGGTATTGTGAGAGGGGCCCATGGAAGTTTAAAACAATATGTTCATAAAATAGAAAAGGAGGAGATGTATCCCCATACAACACACATTTATTTAAATCATGCTATATTTATTTTAAGTTTCTAAAAATTTTGGATATCAAGGAACTTTCTGCTGAGTGTCTATGGCACCCTACAGTTAAGCATACTTATACCTATGTGAAAAGGAAGGATCCACTTACTGGCATTTGACATGATCTGGATCAGGTATTTAATACTGGGAAGAGGGCATTTTGTATATTTTTTCTGCAGGATACTGTAGGAGCATGGTGGCTTCCACAGTGGTTGGTGAGACATGCTGATGATGGGACGAAGAATGATGCTGACCTGTGAGCTTGCTGAGTGCCCTGACAATGGTGATTGGGAAGCTGTATTGGACATATATTCCTGACCCATCTTTGCTTTCCTATATCCCAGATGGGGCAAGATACTTTGCCTCAAATTTTTAGACCTTGTGTGACAGAGAATCAAAAAGAGAACTTATAATGACTCTTGTATATTTCTTACATGTGATCAGATATTCAGACTCAATCATGTATTGGTCTAGAAATCAATCCAATATTGGAAATAACAGTCTTCATTTGGAAGGCTGGATCTGGACAAATTTCAGAGACATGATGTTATGTTAGCAAGAGATAAAGTTGGGACAGGAGCTGGATTTCAAATAAGTATTAGTACATGTGTTAAGCCTCTTTTCACTGTCAAGTTAAAATTACTTTGGTTTCTTCTACAGTATTTACAGTAAGTTGCATTGATTGTATACTTTCTAATTGTGTTAGTGTGTTGAAACCTGGCATGTCTGTTATAGAGGTCTATCAACCAGCTTTTTTCTTATTGCTGTAAATATTACAGAACCTTGGTTTTCTGAAAAAAAAAAACTTGTAAGTACTGGAAGAAGTGAGTTAGGCATAAGCAGAAGCAAGACGGTAATGGGCTTTATTATTGCTGGTATAACAATTTTAATTCCATTAATTTCTAGTACCACTGCTTCTTCAATTGCTTTGACACAAGAAGTTAAGACAGCTACTTTTTTTTAATTAATTAGCAAAAATATGTTACTAATGTGTTGAGTTTACAAGAGGATTTAGATAGAAATTTGGAACATTGGATTGATGCTCTTTATCCTATTCAAATTACTGGAAAGAGGACCAGAGTTTAAGAGTAAGTATTGAGTGCCATGCCAAATACCAATGAAGTTGTGTTACTTCTAAAATTCACAATGATAGTCATTATAATTAGAGAAAAGTTTAAAGATTTGATGCTGCAGATAATGCTGACAAAATTATTCATGGCTTGAGGTCAGTATTTCCATTATGGTCAAGCATCAAGAATGGCATATATATCTTGATCATATTAGCTCTTTTTGTCCTGGGAATAATTTTATTCCTGCCCATTGTGTGAAAGCTTGTCTTTTACAACATCAACATGTTGGCAGCCAAAGTACATGGCTAGAACTTGAATATGGACTCCCAGACAGAGTTATTAAGTTAACAGGCTGGCAAGCCAAGGACTGGGAAATATTCTGCACAGCGCTTTACCAACAAAAGACATAAGTGAATTGTTTTGGTAATGCATATTCCACAATAGTTAAGGAAGGCATTCTTGACAGAATGACCTAAGACAATCTCAGGCTTATTTATGAAATAAAAAAATGGGAGATGTCGAGAGCTTTTGGGGCTGCTTGGCAGGAATCTGACATTGGGCAAGGACGAGGAAATGAGCTTCTTGGCAGGAATATGACAATGACCAAGAACAAGGAAGTGGGCTTCAGGCAGGAATCTGATATTAGACTAGAACAAAGAAGTAATTTCAAGGAGGAATCTAAATATTAGGCTAGAACAAAAATAATTTCAGGCAGAAATCTAAATCTTAGGATAGTACAAGGAAGTAGACTTCAGGCATGAAAATGACTTTGATTTAGAACAGAAAAATAGCCTCAGATATTTTGGTCATCCTGATAAGCTCTTACAAATAGTGATCATGGGAATGATTATAGAACTTTGTTTGCCTTGCTTGTCTTTTAACTATTTATGTTTATTGTCTTGCTTGTTCCTTGACTATTTGCATTTATTGCATTGCTAGTTCCTCAACCTAGAACTGACCTTAGTACTTGCATGTAAATAAAATGGTATAAAAGCAAAAAGTAGGAGAAGGAATAAGATAGGGGTTACGGGGAATGGGGAAAAGGGACAACATCTGAAAAGTGAATAAATAAAATATTCAATAGAAAAAGAAAATAAAGGAAAAAGAAAAATACTTGACAGAATATGCACACCTATGGCAATTAAATAATCATCATGGTAAATAAAATAATAATTAAAATAAATAAAATATCTTCTAAAATAAAGACAAAACCTTAACTTGGATGTGAGATATATCATAGAAAATGTGAGGGCAAAAAGAAAACACAATATAAAAGGCTAGATAATGCTAAGACCTGGCTAACATCTTTCCTAATTCATCTTTTTTTCATATTGATGTACACTTTAAGACATCTTAAAATTATTTTTAGGCATTATTTATGAGTTCTAGCAGACCTATTAAACTTTATTTCTGCATGACATAAGAATGAAGAAGTCTGCAAGACACAAAGCATTTCCATTGTAGAAAAGTCACTTTATTTCAGCATATTAACCTTATAGTATAGGTATTCTGATTATATTTTTTGGCATTTGTTATGCTTCAATATTTTACATGAATTATCATGTTTTAAATTAATACAAATTGAGAAATGAAAAAAAAATCTCATTTTTGCTTTAGTTCACTGATAATTAAAGTTGGAATTATCTAAATACTATTTTATTGAGAAAACAGAAAGCAAACATGACATGATTATAAATTAATAGTACTTTTGGGTAGGCCCGACTTTTTAAAATGAGAAGCAAATATATAATATATATTTTTATTTAATATTAATTATTTATACTATATGATATACAGTATATTATATTAAAGCCAGTATATTAAATGCTTATAAATTGATACAAGTCTCAGAAAGAAAACAACAGTCTAATTTCTAGTGTCATAACTAGAGAAGTGAGGGGTGCATTCTCTAATGCAAAGTGTGAAATATTAATATACATTCTATAAATGGAGAGAAAACATCTATGTGATTTGATTCATATATTGCCTAGGTAAAATCAGGTCTCTGATGTTTCTTGGTAAAAGTAAAATACTAATTATATTATTGCCAGCTAATTGGTAAAACTGAACAGCTTTTGTATGGTATATTTAGACCATAATTCAGCCTTATCTCTAAAATGTAATTAATTAATTAATTAATATTTGTAATTCCTGTAGATTTGGAACCAAGTTTCTCCATTTGTTTTATATCTACAAGCAAACTTTCACAGTATTCTATATTTGTCACATTTCTTTTCCTTACTAGTATATTTCCCATTCAATGCTCTGATGTGAATTCACATTCTCAGAATCACTTTTTTGGCCAGTATAAGGTTTATTCTCCTAATATTCCCTGATTAGTCTTTTCTCCACTCCTTCTGTACTGTTGAAAAATAGCTTTTACCTCTTTTGTAAATTTTGCTACTCCTCACTTTCAATAAATTGTTAGAATACTTACCATGGCATACAATGTTATTCACCATCTTTCATAAAATTTCAGAATTTACCAGTTTTTTAATTTTAGAAATCATGACTATGACAAATTGTAAATTATAAAAATCTTATTTTTTTTCCAGCAGAATACAATAGATATACTGTTCTTTAGAGCTTGATCTGGTTACTAGCATAGACTATACATCATTATGTCAGGCTATGATGAAAATTCTGGTTATAAATTAAAATACATTATGGAAAAGATATACTTATACTCCATAGTTATGTCTGCCTCTCAAAAGTCCATCTCTAACCTAAAACACACAGGTAAGACATCTGCCTGCCCTAATCTCTGCCTGCTGGGCTCTGCCCTGCCCTGTTGGAGCTCCATCTTCCTTCTGGTCTTCACCTACACCTACAGCAGTCAAGAAACAGCAAACTATGCCCCACCTCACAGCTCTGCCTGCCTCCCAGGAGGACAACTATAACCCAGCACACATATCTTTACATTCTTCCTAGGAGGCCTGATCAAATTTGAAACACACAGATCCACCTGCCTCCCACGTGGCCTGCTCCAACGGTGCACACCCAGGTCAACCAAAAACAGAGATAGTCAGATAGCAAAGGTAATTGCAGGAACATAACCAACAGAAACCAATACAATAGGTACAATCAGGACCCAGATCTCCTATTTCAGCAACCCCTAATATCCTAACAAAGCTGAAGAGCAAGACTGTGACCTTAAATACCATCTCATGAATGGTGTATACATGGCAGCTTTATTCATAATATCCAGAAACTGGAAACAATGCAGATTTGCCTCAAATGAAGATGGATACAGAAAATGGAACTATGGTTCATTTACACAGTGGAATACTATCCAGCTATTAAAAGACGAGGACGTCATGAATTTTGAAGGCAAATGTGTGGAACTAGAAAATATCATCCTGAGTGAGGTAAACCAGACCTAAAAGGACAGGAATGGTATGCACTTACGGATAAGTGGATATTAGTCATAAAGTACAGAAGATCCATGATACACGCCAGAGACACAAAGGAGTTAAACACAAAGGGAAGGTCCAAGCAAAAATGCTTAAGTCAAATTTAGAAGGAGAAACAATATGGTCATAGGAGGCAGAAGTAATGAGGGAAATGGGTGAGAGAAGGGATGGATGTGGAGGGGGTGGGAAGGCATCATCAGTTGTGGGTAGAAACAGGTGAGAGACACAGAGAGCCATGAAAATGAATGCAAACCTGTAACTGTCAAGGATTGGGGGGAGGTGAATATTTAGGAAGTTCTAGAGGTCTGGGGAAGCGCCCAGGTGTCAATGCCGGCAACCTTAGCAGAGATGCCCAACAGTGGGCACCTGGAAAGTGAAGAGGCCACTTCATGTAGCCAGGCTGGACTTGCAGTGTAGGGAGGGATAAAAACACCAATCCGTCCACAAAATTTCATCCCAAAATGTGTCCTCTCTAAAAGAAATTTGAGGACAAAGTTGGAGCATAAATTGAAGGAATAGCCAACCAATAACCGATCCAATGAGCAAGCACTAATCCCTGATGCTATTAATGATACTTACTCTGTTTTGCTTGCAGACAGGAGCTGAGCATAACTGTTATTAGAGAAAGTCTTTTCAACAGCAGCTTGAAACATGAGGATACTCACATGTTGCGCCCACCTCGTCCAGCAAGGAAGACACAACTCTGGAGCTCTTCCTCAAGCAGTTTATTCAGGAATTTTGTATCTTCTTCTGACCCCCCCTGGGAGAGCCCGCCCACAGGCTAAATACTCCTGGAGCAACCTACCCCGGCAAGCTACGTGGCAGCAGCAGATAGGCACATGTAAGGGGAAGCAGCACAGATCACCAGCCTTGTCCATATTAGGACTTGTTTTTCTTAGAGAGCACTCGCCATTGGGCAGGCGGGGGGGGGGGGGCGTGGGGGGTGGGAGCCAGCACCATCTTTACAGCACATTGCAGCTCTCTACAATTCCCCCTATTTTGTTTTAAAGATGAAACAGGTGAGAGTAGGGGTCTGATCTTTGAAGCAAACATAGAAGGACATTGTACAGGCTCTCCTATAGGCTTCATTAGCCCAATTCAAGCCTGACTTGTCCCATGTCAATTTTCTCAGGGGCAGGAAGAACACTGAAAAGTGCTGGAGTAAGGGTGGCACAAACCCCCATAAATCAGACATGCTCCCCAGCGGCAATCGGCATGCCTCAAGTGCAGTGCTTAGCCTCACAACCTGAACATGACAATCTTATTCTTTCATGGCAGCCAGCCATGCTTAGGGAGAAGATCCAACTCCTACAACTATAAAGGCTTGAATGATCATGGCCACATTCCGCCTCTGCATGGCTCTCATCTTGCACATGCACCACAGGCCTAAAACACTAACTAAACCCACTATAGGGCTCAAGGCCCCAAAATCTGCCCACTCTTTTATGTGGTCCACGGCTCTGATTATCCAAGCCGCGAACTGGGTCGTGAAACTGGGGACCAGGCATGTGGAATTAACTGCCACAATGGCTATCCGCAGGTGTTTCATCAGGCCTTCAAAATCCACAGCCCAGCTTCCTGTCAAATAAGCAGACAACTGACAAGAAAAGTTAGCAGCCTGGGTATAATTATGATATTGCATGGAGGTAACACATAACCCATGAAATTTCTACTCACAGCCAGCTTGGGCAAGCTGCTACAAGGTATCTACTTATTCTTGAACAAGGTCACCTCTTTTGTTAACCAACATAAGCCCTTCTTTCAATTGGGCATTCAAGGATGCTTGCAAATCTAAAGCAATGGCAAGTTTGCCCAATGCACTCCCCCTAGCCTGGCATCCTGTCCATGGAAACAAAAGACTCTCTACAGTATAGTCCATACAAAAGAGTGCCCAATGGGGTAGACTAGGAGGCCTGGAAAAATTCTGTATAGTACTCCAGCTTCAGTCTAACCATTCTTGGCCATAATTGGCAGGCCACTATCCCTCAATCCAAGTGCCCATCATATAAGCTGTTCCAGACATGGAACCATCTGGCACATCAAACCAGGCAGCAGTCTGGTTATAAAGCATAATACAATCACTCTTATCACTTATATTTCTAACTTTTACAATGCACAAACTACCTAATAAAACAAAGCTCCTATCTTGATTAGGGCTGGCTATCTCACTATCCTTAGGCAAAAAGGGCAAATCCAAACTTCTATTACTAATAAAAAGGTGGGGATAAACTTAAGCATTATGACATATTGGCATGGGTCTCGGGAGGAATGACAGGATCCCCCAACTTTGCTCTTCTTGACTCTTCATGATCATCGTTCCCAGCAGGAACATGAGTATTCAAGAAGTGACATTTGCACACCAGCCTTTCTGGTACCCAGAGCGGTCCATCTCAGTTCTGCAGGAAAACACAAACAGAACCTGGGCCCATGCCAACACTGGATCCGGTCCATTCCATTCTCCTGTCAACACATCTTTCCATTTGATATAACCTTTTAAGGATCCATGTCGAATACTATGTCTTTTAGCCACTGAACGGCCTTCCTCACCCATTTGCAAAAAATTTAAGGTAAATAAGGCAAGGGCTATTCTGTCTCTAGGGGTGCGGCCTTGGCTCATTCCCCCTTTTTGTTTCTGTAAACATTCCTTTAGGGTGCAATGTACTCGCTCCACCATACCTTGACCTTGTGGGTTATAGGGAAGGCCATGTTTAAGTATAACTTGCATTTGAGAACAAAAGGAAACAAAAGAGTGGGCTGTATAACCAGGACCATTATCAGTTTTTAATTGTAGAGGCTTGCCCCAAGCTCCCCAGGCTTCCAGGCAATGGGATATAACATTTCTTGCCTTTTCTCCACTCAGGGGAGTTGCAAAAATAAGACCTGAACATGTATCCACAGACACATGAACATACCTTAGCTTACCAAACTCAGGGAAATGTGTAACATCCATTTGCCAAAGTTGTAATGGCAAAAGTCCTTTAGGATTGACCCCTATAGAGAGAGGATGTTGAAAAACAATACAAGTAGGGCATTGCAACACAATGGAATGAGCAGCTTCTCTAGTTATTTTAAATTTAAACTGCAACGTTTGAGCATTAACATGAAACTGAGCATGAAAATCTTTTGCTTTGCAAACTGGACTCTCCTCTTGAAGAAAGATAAATTCTCTTCTGGTGGCTTGATCTACCTCATTATTATTGTTACTCAGGGGTCCAGGGAGACCAGTGTGTGCACGTACATGTTGTACATAAAACATGTCTTTTCTTTGCCAAATCAAGGTTTGCAATTTTGATAACAAGGGATAAATGGGACTATTACTTTTAATCTTTCCCACCACTTCTATAACCTTAATTAAATTAACAACATATAATGAATCTGAAAGCAAGTTGAAAGCATCCTTATAAACTTTAAAAACTTCCAATACAATTTTGAACTCAATAATCTGAGGTGATCCAGGGGAAAATTGTATAACCACAGGATCCATGCCTCCTAACTTATAAGAACCGCATCCTGTTTTGGATATATCAGTAAAGATGGTTACTGCCCCAGTAATAGGAGCTGCTTGGGTAATCTTTGGAAAAACAATGGGATGGGCGTGATAAAAATTCATTAGTGGATGCCTTAATTTCTCCTTTATATCGACACCTTAAGATAGCCCAATTGTCAACAGTTGTGCACAAGACTTTCACTTGGTCACTATTGTAAGGGACGACAATCGTCACCAGCTCTAGGCCAAAATGATGTAAACTTTGTTGAATTCCCTCCTCTGCCAAACCTGCCACAGTGGTAGGGTAATGTTTCACTGTTTTAGCTGCTGATATCTTTGGATGTATCCACATTAGCGGCCCAGCCGGCCACAGCAGTGCCATGGGTTGCGTCAGGGTAGAAAGGACGCATAACAAAATTGGTTGTCCCAATGTACAATGCTGTAGCATGGCTTCTTGTAGCCCATTCTCTACCCTATGAAGTGCTTTTCTCCCTTCAGGGGTCAACATCCATGGAGAATCTAATGCAGGACCCCCTACTAGAATGTCAAACAAAGGTTTCAATTCATAATTTGGGATCTTCAAATAGGGCCTAATCCAATTAATATCTCCTAATAATTTCTGAAAATCATTTAAAGTTTTAAGATGATCTACTCTCAATTCAATTTTCTGAGGACGGACTTCATTGGGCCCTATTCTTGCTCCCAGGTAACTTACTACCTGCTCTTGCTGTACTTTCTCTGGGGCTATATGGAGACCATGATCCTTTAACTTTTGCACCAGATCTTGATAGGCAGTATGTAAAATTTTCTCACTTTTATGTACTAAAAGGATATCATCCATGTAATACAAGCATTTCAGGGAAGGGAAAGAATCTCTCAATGGCTGAATAGCCTCTCCTACATAAAGTTGACACATTGTGGGGCTATTTGCAATCCCCTGTGGTAAAACTACACACTCAATTCTCTGATCTGGTTCTTCTTGATTAATGGATGGCAAAGTAAAAGCAAAGTGCTCACAATCTTTGGGATGTAGAGGGATGAAAAAGAAACAGTCCTTAATATCAATTATAATTGTTGGCCAATCCTTGGGTAAAGTGGTCAACAGAGGTAAGCCCCACTGCACCACCCCCATGACCTGCATCTGCGCATTAATAACCTGAAGGTCATGTAACAATCTCCATTTTCCAGATTTCTTCTACAAAAAGAGGAATATTCCAAGGGGATACTGAAGGTCGAATATGTTTAATGGCCAACTGCTCCTTTACAAGTTCTTGTGCAGCTTGAAGCTTTTCAGAGGATAAAGGCCACTGAGGAACCCAAACTGGATCCTCTATACTCCAGGAAATGGGAATTCCCTCCTCAGTGGCCCCTAAGAAAAACCCAAACTCTGTCTTGTTTTCCTTGGGGAAGGGTGTAATAGGGACATTATGGCCTTGGAGGTAATTCCCAACACCATGAGCGGGATGCCAGCCCATACCCCTCATCATCTCTTGTGAAGCTTTGGAATACTGTCCCTCATTGGTCAACCTGAGCCTCATGTCTCTCAAAAGATCTCTGCCCCACAAACTAACTGGGAGCTCCAGAACATAAGGTTGAAAACATCCCTGATGCCCTTCCTGATCCTTCCAGGGTAACTCCCGAGCACTCATATCTGGTGTTTTGGCATAGCCCAGCCCTTGAAGAGTCTGAGCTGATTGCTGTATGGGCCAATCAGAGGGCCAGTCTTTAATGGCTATAATACTCCTGTCAGCCCCAGTGTCTAGAAGTCCCATAATCTGTTTTCCATTTACATTCAACTCAATCAAGGGGCGCTGATCCAGATCCAAAGATAAGAAAACAGTAGGGTTCCCGGAAGAGCCAAAGCCCTTCCCTCCCCGTTTCTGCTTTTGTGCTGGAAACTGGGCATGCAAGCTGGGTAATTGCAGTAGTTGCACAATGCGGTCCCCAGGAGAGATAGCAACAATCCCTCAAGGGGATGAAGCCATGATCTTGACCACTCCTTCAAAATCTGAATCTATGACATAGTCATAGTCCAGGGTGAACTATTAAGCCCTTCAAAGCTGAAGAGGATTGGCCAATCAGAAGTCCTACAGTGTTAGGTGGTAAAGGACCCTGAAGATCTGTCTCCAACAGCTGCACCCCATCTGAGTGGTCAATATGACTCTGGTGGTGCAGCAGAGGTCCAGCCCTGCAGATCCTGGTGTCGCTCTCTGTGGCTGGGAGGTTGAAAGCTCGGCAAG
This sequence comes from Arvicanthis niloticus, assembly GCF_011762505.2. NCBI lineage: Eukaryota > Metazoa > Chordata > Mammalia > Rodentia > Muridae > Arvicanthis > Arvicanthis niloticus. The sequence goes on from NC_133437.1 coordinate 11,704,317, forward strand.
ACTCTCTGACTGTTCTCTACTGCCCCATATATTTGAGGGCCCTGAGGTCTGAGGCCCCTCTGCCCGTTTTTTGACCGAGTACCTCCAAAGGCTGGGGCTAAAGGCTGGCCATTGATATCCTTAACAGAACGACATTCGTTGGCCCAATGATTTCCCTTTTTACACCATGGGCAGAGACCTGGCCTGCTAGGGCGTGGCTCCTCCTTCCTTCCCTTTTCAGAACATTGTCTTTTAAGGTGTCCTGTCTTGCCACAGCAGAAACAGGCTCTGCCCGGGGTACTACCTTTTCCTCTGGATAGTTGCATAACAGCAGCAGCTAATCCTATTTCTCTGCATATTTTCATCCAGGCATCAAGTCCTTTAGACTTACATGGGGTAATAGTGTTGCGACACTCCTTGGTACACTGCTCAAAAATCAATTGTTGGATAAGTGGCATCTCAGTATTAGGATCCCAAAAAATGTGTCCCGCTGCCTCTACCATGGGGGCCATGAAGTCTGAGAATGGCTCAGTGGCCCCTTGAACAATTTTAGTCAGATTTCCACCCACTTCACCTCTATTAGGCAGGGCCTTCCAGGCACGTATGGCAATGGTGCTAATTTGCTCATAGACCTGGATGGGATACCCCGTCTGGGCGCCCGCATAGTGACCATGTCCCATTATCATGTCAAAATCCCAGGCAGCATTACCCGCCTACCTGTTTAATCCTGCTTGCTGGTGAGCAAATTCCTGATAAAAAACCTTCCAATCTAGATATTGTCCAGTAGTTAGACAAGCCTTAACTGTGCTAATCCAGTCAGACGGTGTCATGCAAATGTCGGGCCAAGACCTCCAGCTGGGCAACAGTAAAAGAGGCAGCTATGCCATATGTCCTTACTGATTCTGCAAGGTTTTTTAAAACCTTAAAATCTAGAGGCTCATGATATCTCTGGCCATTTGCATCTTGAAATACTGGGAAGACCATTCTAGCTTCCCTCCACACCTCAGGGCAAAAGGTATCTGACTCTCCTTTTCCTTCAGCTTCTGCACAAGGCGGTGGAGCCGAAGGGGGGACTGGCAATGGAGGCACTTCCTCATTTTTTCCTTCCTCTTTGTGCTCTTTATGCCTTTCCCTTTTCTTGTTCCTCTTCTCCTTTTTACAATTTATGGCCTCAATCCTGGCTATGACCTCTTCTAGGTCTTCCTCGAGACTCTCCAGGTCATCCTTGGAGCTCGAGCTACTACTGTCAGACTCTCCCCCTCCTGATGTTATGGATCGCTCTTCTTTAAGTTGTTCTAATGCCTCTGACCCCTTCTCTAGAGCTCGACAGCAGTGCTCATTGGTCAGACAACTCCTAACTAATCTCCACATCTCTCTTACTCCTCCTCTTCAGCAACCCTGTTACCATGCCAAGTTTAAGTCTTCTCCTAGCCTGTCCCAACTGGCCAATGTCAGATGTCCAGAAACCACAAACCATAGGGCCACAGTATCAACCTCTGAAAGGAAGGTGGCAAGTGTTTGCTTCTTCATTTTCAGCCCCTTAGCTGTCAACAGCTCCTGAAGAGTTATTAAAGGTGGGTGAGACAGAAAGTTTCCCATTTTACTTTCACTTTCATCTGGCACTAAGCAGAAACTTTAACTTAGTTTCACTTTTGTCTGGTACTAAGCCAAAACTTTACTGCTCCACGCTCTGGAGACATTATTGCTCTTTCTCCAGAAACCTTCTCACCTGTTCCCTGAGGACCTTCTTGCCTCTTCCCTGAGGACCTTCTCTATTGTCCCACCTAAACCTGGGAACATACAGGTCAACCACCCTGACTGCTTGAAGTTCTGAGCTTTGGTTCCCCGTACGGGCCACCATTTGTTGCGCCCACCTAGTCCAGCAAGGAAGACACAATGCCAGAGCTCTTTCTCAAGCAGTTTATTCAGGAACTTTTTATCTTCTTCTGACCCCCTGGGAAAGCCCGCCCACAGGCTAAATACTCCTGGAGCAACCTACCCCGGCAAGCTACGTGGCAGCAGCAGATAGGCACATGTAAAGGGAAGTAGCACAGATCACCAGCCTTGTTCATATTAGGACTTGTTTTTCTTAGAGAGCACTCGCCATTGGGCAGGCGGGGGCAGGGGTGGGAGCCAGCACCATCTTTACAGTGCAGCTCTCTACACCCACTGCCAATGATTAGACCAATATCTCAGACACTTATGGAAGTGCTGGAGAAAGAACTGAAGGCCCTGAAGGGGAACCCCTACAGGAAAACCAACACAGTCAACAAACCTGGACCTTTAGTGGCTCTCTAAAACCGAGCCACCAACCAAAGTATATACATGGGCTCAATAAGGTACCTGGTAAATATGTAGCAGACATGCAACTCTGGCTTCCTATTTTGGCCTCAGTGGAGAGGATATGCCTAATCTGGTAGAGATTTGATGTGCCAGAGTAGAGGGATCCTTCCCGGGGGCATCCTCTCAGAGGAGAATGGGAGGGGGCATCAGGTGTCATATCATGTGAGCAACAGACTGGGAGAGGGAACAATCTTTAAAGTCTAAATAAAAATAATGAATAAAGAAAGAAAGAAATTTAAAAAATATTTTTATATACATCATATATAACATATATTATACATGTTAAAATATATAAATATATTAATGTGTATTATTATATTACATTAATTATATTATTTTATATAATTATACAATTATATATTTATACATAAATATATATTTATAGTCATATCATATATTATAATTTACATTAAATAATTTTTATATTACATTATGTATTTATACTATATATTTATATAATATAACATAAATATATAAATGTATTATAATATAATTATATATCATTTAATTAATGTTAATTAATATATAAGATTTTATGTTTAATATATACTATACACTATATATGTGCACCAGGGTAATACTTTAGCAAACCAACAAGATTCAAACCAAAACATTTATTATTTAAGGATCATGTGGGATGCAAGCTGCACAACAAAACCTTATATGTCACATATGAAAAACAAAAGAAATTTTCTAAATAAACTGGGATATCTACTCTGGAAAGCAGTATAAAGAATTCTCACAGTACTAAAATTAGTTATATGATCTAGATCTGCCACTACTTGTCATATACCCAAAGGACTCAACGTTCTACCTTAAAGATACTTGCTGAACAAAGTCTATTACTGCTCTATTCACAGTAGCCTGAAAGAAAGAAAACACCTTCCAATAGATGAGTGGATACTGAAAATGCTGTATATATATACCATTCATCAAATTACAATAATTAACTTTCAATTTCAGGTCAATGAATGGATCTAGAAATGTTTATATTGATAAAATACCCCAAACTGCATCTGTGGTTCCTAGGTCAAAATTAAGACATAAGTACATTACATGTAGCAACCACTGAAACAATGAAAGTCTAAAGCGACCACAGAGAGTCACTGAGCTCAATATCAGGATCCATGTGAATAGGACATTTAACAACAGCAAGTGGCCCAAACTGGGAAGGTGGGAGAAAGTCAATACAGAGAAAAAAGTAACAAGAAACAACTAACCTGAGGGGATTTGGTAAAGCTAGAATAAATCATATCATTTAATATTCACCTAAAATTATGTATAAAACGTAGAAGTATTCCCAGTACTCATTTGGGGTACCTCCTATATAGTTCCAGCTCCAGGGTTACTGCACTCTTTTCTGGCTTCCATGGCCATTTGCACCCATAGGCACATAACTCCCTATCATTAATTCCTACACTTAGCACAATCACACGTGTAATTAAATAGAAATTCAGAAAAGATTTAATATAAAAAGAATGCAAAACCTAGAAATCTATACTATAAGGCTAATAATAAGAATTTCCCTCATTTAGACACCAGGACAGGACTGTGATTATATTATAGTATAATAATGTAATACTGAACAAAAGTAGCATCAGTTTACCTAAAATCAATGTGCCAGCATGCTCTATTTTGTGATTTCTCTAATTGTCAATGGAATGCAAGTACATTGTCATTGTCATAATAAAAAGTTTTCAGTTACTTCAGTTAGTCTCATTTTTAACATGCATCATGTATATATTTGCTCTTTTGTGCTTCTTACTCCCTCAGCTACAGAGAATTTAAACATGATTTTGCCATTTCTTAGCATTCCTTTATCCCACTCTGTTGAGCATATACAAACCTATATCTCATTAGTGAAATGTCTGTCACTTTATCAAGAAATCCATCTTTCACGCTACAGATTAGAGAATGTATGTACTCTTAGAGATCCCTTTACCATTTCTTTTTGCCTTTATCACAAGACATGACAAAGCACATATTGTTTTTATTATTTTAATCTATCTCCTACCTACCTTACTAAATGCTATGTTTCAGAGAAATTGTTTGGTTTTACAGTGCTAATTTTTCTATTACTAGTACTAATAATATGTTCCTATTTTGGAACTTACTCACTGACTGACAATTGAGTTATTGAGTGAGTTTTTACAAGAATAAAGAATGGATTAAAGTATAAATAATAATAAACATAAAATCTATAATCTTTCATTTGTAAATGGCATTGTAATATGTATTTTCCACAAACAAGGCTAAGGAATAGAAAAGTGTAATTTTTATGACAATCAAACAAAATAAATTTTGCCTTCATTTGCTTGATGATTTTTTTTTTTTTGCTGTGATCTGGTCCACTTTACTACTTACAATTAATTATATAGCTCCTTCTCAATAGATAGAAGGAATTTGTTTTTTTCTCTTCTTTTCCACAATTTCAGCACTTCTCATGTATGTTAGTAACTGGTGGTTTCTGATAAATTTGATTTTGAGTAATTTTTGTCTTCCCCAGTCTTTTATGATGGAACTAATTAAAAGAAATACCAAAATGTCTAGTAGTAGATTATAATTTCCACTTAGGAGTAGGTAAGTCAACAGACTAGTGCACTTATTAATGTCATTTTTGGCAATGCTTTTGAAATGTCCATCATTTTAAATGCTGGGGAGTGAAATGTGATGCACATAGATGGTAGGAACTAAACTAACTTCAAAAATGTATTTGTTGCAGCAATCATTTATCATTTTAGGAAAACCTGGGTTTAGGACAGCCATGTTGCCTAAATGTACCTTCTTCCTAGAGTAGTACTGGCTGAGGCTAGGGCAGGGTAAGATGAAGGGGAGGATATTTTTCTCTGACATGGGACAACACTAATAGGTTTTATTGCTCCTAGAACTGCTCCATTGTGAATCACTGTGTTATTGGTTATTCACTCTGGTTGTTTGCACTTCCAATGTCCCATAGCCCAAGTCTTATCTTCAGCCCCACTTTCTGCACTTAGTACCTGAATTGCTGTGAGACAAGAAGAGTCAGGTAATATGTGTGAGCCTAGCATATGTATGAGCCTAGCATGGTACAAAAAGGTCATCCCAACACTCAGAAGGCAAAGAGAGGAGAATCTCAAATCACAGTCATGTCCTGACTGCTATATGAGGCTATGTCTAAAAGAGAGAATGATGAGAGAGAGAGAGAGAGAGAGAGAGAGAGAGAGAGAGAGAGAATAGAAACAAAAGTGATTTTACAATATATTGTACCCCAGATCTGTTATCAGTATAATGCCATTATTAGTGGCTTAGGTCACCTGGCATTGTCTCTATGTTAACAATAAACAACGCTTGGTTGTTTAATATTCATAGTCATTCTGTAGAAAACACAGTTATCCTGATCTTTCTGATATGTAACTGGAGATACATGATGTCAGGATTTCTGTCCAAGGCCAAGAACTTAATAGAAATAGAAATATTAATCAATGCGTATAGATTCTTCTAATGTTCATAGTTTGTGATTTGAACAAGTAAACTAGTGTAGTGATATAAATAAATTACCCAACTGTGCTAAGTAAAAATCAGCAAAAACATAAAATCACTTCAGAAGTAAGAGATTTTTTATGAATAATACAAGTACATGTTGAGAAATTAATTTTAAACTTTTTCTTGATGTCATTGCTCATAGCTTATTAAAATACTAATGCAAAGTTTGACATCTATATTCCAGTACATGGTTAATTTTATTTCAGTGCAATAAATGTGCAAATCATCATTTTGACTTTCCAAATGACATTGGGTGGTATTTTGTTTTCAATTATGTTTTCAATTATGAACACTGTCTACCTCCTGAGGCTTCCAGTTAAGATAAAAGGAAATGTCACAGTTAGCAGTAGTCAACTCATCAAAAGTCATGGTGTGAAGTGGTTGTTAGGAATCCCTGCCAGATGGAGTTATTTGTAATGATGAATGACTCCAAGTTCTGTAGAAGTAATTTAAAATCCATTCTCAGTCATGAATGAATTTAGTATCATATAAGCAAGAATTAATTTCATGTGATATTTTTTTCTCAGAAACAGAAATATATTGAACTGCATTTTCTAGCATTAGATAACTATGCAGAATATTTAATGTAGCAAAGCCATACAGTCTTTGACTATGTGAGTATCAACCTTATTATTATGTGAGATGCTAGTGCAATTAAAAAGAAATTTTACTTTGTCAACAAGGATATTCTTTCCGTACAATGTTTATGAGCATTGCATGAAGAAATATCAATTTAGCATATTTTGGTATCTTTTGATCTTCCTGGATCTCATATAATATCACAGGTACTCAGGCTGAAATGGGTTTGAAAATATGTAATATTTTTATTAATTTAATTTTCCTTTCCTTCTGCCTTCCCGATTCATCTCAAATTCATACCTTCCTATTGTTTAATCATTATTACTACATATATATGCAAATGAACATGTCAACACAACAAGTTAAGTATGTTTACTGTTTCTTGTATATTTGTTTTTAGAGCTGAACATTTAAAATAAAATAAGCAAGCGCTTAAAGGGATAATCTTTGGGGAAAATTAATTCTTCCTCTATCAAGGGTTTGTAATTCTTTGTAGCTTTTTGCCTAGAAATGTGATATCATAAAGTCCATTATTCAATCTTTTATTTTATTTTATAATAATGTCTGCTCAATCAAGTACAAAGAAACTTAAAGCAAAATAAAAATGACTGGACCCTGAACCAGAAAAATTAATAAAGGTCAGTGGGTGAAAAAAATTATATTAGAGAAAAGGAATAATTACTGTCACTCTTAAAAATATATTTACTTTACTTTTATTTTCAGAATGAAATATCCATATTATGTAGAAGATGGTGATTTTTCACAGTATTGTCTTCTTATCATTAAGTGAAACTCAAGACTTTTTCTTTTTGATATGGAAAAACTCTAGATGGGTAACCTAGACCTCTTCTTAAGGCTGTTTAACTGTCTCTTTCTTCATGGATCTTTCCCACATCAAAAGAGTATGTCAAACAACAAACATTGGAATCTCTCCTCCAAATCTCTCCTCCTTTATTCTCCTAGTACTCAGCCTCATTTTTAGGACCAAGGGTCAAGTTCTCCTCTGTGCCTTCCAGCCTTTTAATCTAGTGGTCTTCTACTTCTTCATGACTCCATGCTGACCCACAGTACCACCTTTGATATCAGATGTACAGCTAACAAACTGGGTTGGAATTAAGAACAACTCTGTAACAGGGACTACACAATCAAAACACTTGGTTAGGACCAGATTATAGTAGGAGTAAATAAATATTTAACCCCAGTTGCCCAAATCCCTGTGCAAAATTCCTATGCAAAAGCATAACCATGAAAAATGAAGAACATATTTGAAGGGAAAAAAGTTCATAGAGGAATGTATGGTCTTGCAGACATTTACGATATTACACAGGGATGATCAGAAAACAAAATGTGCATAAGAATACTACTTTTTTATTTGTCTGTTTATTTTCTAAAGAATGGGGGGAAAGGTCATAGAATTGCCTGTGTTTGGAGGTAGAGGGGAATTGAATCTGAGAGGAGTTGGGTGAAGGCAAACAATGACATCAATATATTGTACAAAAATATTTTACTAAAAAAAAAACTGACAGAAAGTTAAGATATTACTCATTGATCTGTAAAACTGTTTTTTTTCCCATAAAGGTCTCTTCCTGTGACATTTCATATATTTGTATAGAATTATAAAAATTCTATTCAAATTTTAAGTGATATAATTATTTAAACAGGCCTACCCAGCTTCAATACCTATGAATCCCAAACATTACAAGCATAGCAAGTAATGCATAAAGAGTTAGTAAGGGTCACTCACATGGTGGTGGTAAACAACAGCTTTCTAATTGGACTTAAGGCCCACTCAACAGGAGGTATAGCATATCTAGTACTATATATATATATAGCATATCATATATATATGATAAATATATTTTATATGAAGTCACATATATCTAATAAATTGTATATTATATGTAATAAATAATATATTAATATAGATTTACATGAATATAATTTATTTATATACAGTTTTATATACAAACACACACACAATATAACAATCATAATCAGAAGAGGATTCAAAAATAATATAAAGTCCAGAGGGTCAGGATGTTTTCTCTTAGATTATGTTTCTATATATGAGAGCAAAGCTGCAGCCATAAAATCTCAACAATATGCTACAAGATTATTGCAATAACATTTCATCATAGATAGAAGTTTCACAAGGGTCTATCCCTAGATGGAAAACTGTAGGCAAAAGATCATCTGTAAAATATGGGGTTAACTGTGACACTAAAGAGATTCATTGTATTACGCATACATACACCCCCCCACACACAAACACACATGAGCGTGCAGAAAAATTATTAAAGGAAAAGATGACATTAATTTGAGAGTGAGCTAGGTGAGACACTTGAGTGTTTGGAGGGAAGAGTGAAAATGATGTAATTGCAGTAAAATATACTTTAAATGAAAATATATTTTAAATAGAGCCAAGTAGTTGAACATATACCATTAAGACCAGCATTTGGAAAGCAGAGCCAGGTGGATCTCTAATTTTAAAGCCATTCTACTCTGCAGTGTGAGTTCCAGGATAGCCAGGAATACACAGAGACTCCATGTCTCAAAAAATAAAAATAAAAATAAAAATAAAAATAAAAATAAAAATAAAAATAAAAATAAAAATAAAAACCAAATGAATATCACAATTCTATTTTCTCAATAAGTTATGTCTTTTTGATGTGATCCATTATGTTTCTTTGATACTAGATGTTAGGTTTAAGTAGTATACATATATGTATTACATCTATTTATCTCTTTATGCTCTGAATATTTTAATAATATATATTAATCATGATATCCTCTTTTAATTCTGACAGTTTGCACCTGTCCTTAAAAAATTTATTAATCATTCTACTAGTTTATATTTCAAATAATATTCCCTCCACAACCCCCCGATCCCATCTCCCCTCCCCTTTGCCTCTATGAGGGTGCCCCTCTATCCACTCATCCACTCCTGCCTCACTGCTCTAGCATCCCCATACACTAGGCATCAAGACTCCACAGGACCAAGGGTCTCCCTTCCCATTTATGTCAGATGAGGCCATCCTCTACTAAATATGTATCTGGAGACATGGATCCCTTCATGTATACTCTTTGGTTGGTGGTTTACTCCCTGGAAACACGGGGGGGGGGGGCGGTCAGTTAGTTGATATTGTTCTGGCTATGGTGTTGCAATTTTGTTCACCTTGTTCAGTCCTTCCCCTTGCTCTTCTATTGGGATCTTGTACTCAGTCCAATGGTTGACTGTGAGTATTTGCACCTGTATTGGTGCAAATACTCTAACCCTAACCCTAACCCTAACCCTAACCCTAACCCTAACCCTAACCCTGGCAGAGACTCTCAGAGAACAGCCATCCCAGGCTCCTGTCAGCAAGCACTTCTTGGCATCAGCAATAGTGTCTATCCCTTTATTATGCACTAAATGTATGTATTTCTTAGTTTCTTTTAATGCCAATGGCTATCTAGTACTTTCAAGTAAAAAAGCTAATGACCATTATAGAAATCGCATTGTATAAGAGAGAATTAATCCAAACAACAGAAATTAGTGTCAACAAGAAAATTTCACTTATAAAGTATTGGGAACCAGTCATGAATTTCTTCACATTTTAGTTCAAAATGAATGAAATTTTAGCTTGTATCTCACTTCATAACACTTGATACTTAGACATTCTCTTTGACATTTGTTATGAGATCTATGAATCCTGATATTTTGCATGAATAAAATCAAAATTATTTATACTTACTTAATAAATTCTCTTGTAATAATGAACCTGGCTTGTCTAGGCTAATATTTTAGACTTAACTAATGTATATCCATAGTAATAATTAATTTATATAAAACAAAGTATTAGATATATGCTATGGAAATTTAAAGCTCTCAAGCTAATAAGTATATCCTCTATATCTTCAACAAGAAGTTATGTTTAATTTCCATATATGTCTTTTAGTCATGGGCCACATACAATACTATTCAGTTCATTATACTAATATCTTTCCTGGAAATTGAAAAAGTGAAAAAATTTTCTTTTTACAAATCTACTTAGATGAAGTTTTACTTGTGCTGTTACAATGCTTGATGCTTTGACAGAATAAAAGAGAAAATCAAACTGGATTTTCACAAAGTCATGCAGGGTTTTAATTAAAACAATTATTTTGATAATTATAATAGCAGTGATAATAATAATAAAACTTGCTATTTACTTAGTACTCAGTGTGAGACTACATCCCATCAAATACCGATAACTAAATTTACAGAAAGCGTAGGAGAGTTGCAAATTGTCCTTATTTTTACATTCAGTCATGAGGCAATGAGGACTTTCTGTTAGTTTATATAAGCAATTTGGTCAGTAACTGTTTGCTTCAACTAAAAGTCAAAAAATAAGAATTTTATTTGTCAGTAAATGTCATTATCATAATGAACCCTTAGTTAAAGGACTAGGTAGAGTCTGTGTTGACGTTTTTCCTTCTTCTCATACCTAAATTATCAAACAGGGTAATTTATCTGGTAGTTAAAGAAATGTAAGCCAGGCGGTGGTGGCACACGCCTTTAATCCCAGCACTTGGGAGGCAGAGGCAGGCAGATTTCTGAGTTCGAGGCCAGCCTGGTCTACAGAGTAATTTCCAGGACGGCCATGGCTACTCAGAGAAACCCTGTCTTGAAAAATGAAAAAAAAAAAAAAGAAAAGAAATGTAACTAACACACACACACACACACACACACACACACACACACACACGCACAGGAGTCTTGTTTCTTATTTTTTTCTGTTTCTAAGCCCGATAAGACAATAGTTTTCAGTGTTCAAGATTTACTTAAACCCAAGGCATGAATACAGCCAACTTCATAAATAATTAAATCAAGTATGGTAAAATGTAGAATGGGGATAGAATGATGCAACTCTCTTCCTCATGTGTACAGTATCAGGAATAATAGTTTTAATAGAACTATGAACTCTGCCTGCAATATAAACCAACTCATTTAAGGTAGTTTGCTTAGGGAATATATTCTTGTTCCTTAAGGATCTTTGGTTCAGTAAAAGTTGATAAAAGGTGAAAGACATTAAGATTTTTATAATTCATAAGTACTAGAGTTGACTGGTTAAACTCTCTACTTAAATTCCACAAATAAGCTGACCCTGCAGCATTAAGAATCAAGACTGTATGAAAGCTTCATTCTCACCTAGTGGTTTTAAACACCATGTGAAATGCAGCAAAATTGGCTCACACTGAGCTCGGGCTCCCACTCTGTACCCTGCACTGACAGTCATTATTCCTGTAAGCCTTTCACTCCAGAATCCTCCATATCATCAGTGATAAGAAATAATTGTTACTCTCAGCAGAAACACACAGCACTGCACATGGTTGATATTCTTGTACTCCAAATAATTTTTCCCCAAATCAGGATTAAGTCACATTGATTAACAGGCCTGAGCTTCAATCTGATATTGCCATTGATTGCCTTGAGCTTGTCTAGGCTTTAGGAAAGGATTTCAATTTCCAGAATCTGTATTCCACTTTTCAAAAGCTGAAACCTCACTCCACTGGAGAAATAAAAATGACAACAGGGACTTTTCTCATTTCAATCCCTTATTTGACCATGTATTCACCACTGTGTTCTTCAATATCCAACTATGTAATCTCAGTTCTACTGGGAGGTTAGTCCTGCTGACTGTCTTTTTCTGTCCTTCAAATCTGAAACTAGTGCAGCTTGTTACTGTGTTCTTGCCTTTCCAAACCAATGGAATATTTCCTTTAAGTGTAGTTTTCTTTTGCTCAAATACCAGAATTGATTTTTAAAAAAATTCTCTAAATGCATTAACTATTCCATAGAATAGGACATTAATTTTTGAATAAAATGGTATAAATAAAATATAGTTTAACTTTGTAAGATTTGTAAATAAATCACAGTTAATTCACACATTATTCCATAAAGTCCATAGTTGACATTTTGATACGTCAATTTAAGGAAAAACAAAAGGCAGTTTCTAGCATTTTGTCTGTAAGTCAAATATTTAAAGAGCTTCTGGTGTAAACAAAATAGGTAGTTATTTTATAATTCTATGTTTAATACTGAACTGCCATATGCAAGATGCAAAAATACAGGATAACTTAAACCAATAAAAATTTAAGAACAACAACAAATATTATTTTATCATAAATGTTGGTTCTCTTCATACCAAACAATTTATAGGATATGCTGATAATAATATTAATTGCTGTTGAGAAACCAAAAATATTCAAAAGTATATTAATTTTATAATTTAGAGATTTCAGTTGCATAATTTGATATATATGATATCTACTTACTATGTAATGGTGAAATGAAAAAAAAAATAAACTTCTTGTTTCCTTAAGCATTTTTAAATATTTTGTAAGTTGTTAATTTATTTTACATCCTGATATCAGCTTTCCACTTTCTGTTCCTCAGAGTCCTTCCCTCTCACAACCCACTCCCAACATCCACCCATCCTTCCTTTGTTCTCAGAAAAGGGTAGGTCTCCCATGGATATTAACCAGCTTTAGCAAATTAAGGTGCATTAAGAGTAGGCCTGTCTTTTCCTATAGAGGCTGGATGAGGCATCCCAGTTAGGGAAAGGGATTGAAAACCAGGCAACAGTCAGAGTCTCTGAGTCAGACCCCTCCTTCCACGGTTAGGAGTCCCAAATGAAGAGCAAGCTACACAACCATAACATATATGCAGAGGACCTATATCAGTCCCATACATGTTCTTTGGTTGGTGGGTCAGTCTCTTTGAGTCCATGTGGGCCCAGATTACATGGTTCTGTAGGTTTACCTGAGAACTTCTTAACATTTTTAAGTATTATTAAAGCCTTGGAATTCAAATTTTTCCAGGCCTTGCATTTTTTCTTTAGTACTTTAGTTTACTATGTGAGGACTAACTAGAAACATGTCAGTATGAGGTTTATTTTTTTAATTTAACAAACAAAAGGTGTAAAAAATTAAAACTCCTTTACCTCTTTTATAAGTCAATATTAGTTGTCTCTTCCATTTTTGTGTGTATTCCTCAACAATTATAATCAATTTAATTTGACTTTCTGAGGATATTTATTTCACTAGTCATAAAGAACTGGAAGATAGAGAAGACAATGTAAATTGCCCTTTTCACTCATTTTTGTTGGTGTATTTTGAGTATGTTTATAAATTAAGCTTGATAATTTGAAATTCAAATCCAAATTGTTTTTTAATTATTATTGAGATTATACTTAACCTACACTATTTCTCCCATCTCTTTTCTCCCCTGAAACTCTCCCATATATCCCTATTCATTTTATTTCAAATTTAGGCCCCGTTTTTCATTGTTATTGCATAAATATATGTATTTGTATACACATATATACTACTAATAATTGTTTCTTGAAATCATTTAATATTACTTCTGTGAATGTTTTCAGAGCAATCATTGGGCACTTAGTCAATTTTAAATTGTTTGTCACTCAGACTATCAAACCAGGTTTATAACAGGTAGGAAGGAGTAATTTTAGGAATTATCAGGAAATACTTGCAATGTTCTTTTGATTTTGAAGTGGTGGTATTATTACAAAATTATTCCAAGTAAACAATCTTTAAAAACCTTCAAACTTGGTGTTGCTAGGTGCTATATAGAAAAGAAATATGGATAACACTTCTCAGGTTATAAAGAAGAGAATAAATAAACTCAAATGAAACTCAAGCACAAGAAGATGGCTTAAATTACAATTTTATAAAAAATGATAGGGGCCTTTAAAACAGAAATTAATGAATTCTTTAAAGAAATATGGGAAAATACAAACAGGTGAAAGATATCAATAAACCTGTGGAAGACCTAAAAGGGGAAATGTAAGCAATTAAAGAAACACAAGCCAAGGCAAAACTGGAGATGGAAAATCTAGGAAAAAGAAGAGTAGCTACAGATCTAAACATCACTAACAGAATACAGATGGAAGAGAAAATCTCAGGCATACTAGAAAAAATATTGATCAAAAAATGCAAAATCTAAAAGTTCATGATGCAAAACATCCAGGTAATTGCTGACACTGCAAAAAGAACAAACCTAAGAATAATAGGAATAGAATAAGAAGATTCTTAGTTCAAAAGTATAGAAATCATCATTATTAAAATAATAGAAGAAAATTTCCCTAACCTAAAGAGAGAGATGCCAATGAATATACAAGAAGTTTTCAGATCACCAGACATATTGAACCAGAAAGAAAAATCCTATTGCTGCATAATAATCCAAACATTAAATGTACAGAGCAAAGAAAGAATATTAAAGGCTGCAATGGAAAAAGGCCAGGTAACATAAGCCAGACGTATCAGAATTATTCCTAGTTACACAACTGAGACTTAAAAAATAGAAGGGCTTGGGCAGATGACTTGCAGACACTAAGAGACCAGAGATCTCAGCCCTGACTACTATACAAAGCAAAATTTTCAATTCCCATAGATAGAGAAACCAAGATGTTCCATGACACAATGAAATTTAAATAATACCTTTCCATTAAGCAGTCCTACAGCAGATATTAGAAGGAAAACTTTAACCCAGTGAAGCTGACTATACTCAGTAAAACACAAGAAAAAATTACACACCATTAAAACTAACAGAAAAGAAACACATACACATACTACCCACACTGACATCAAAATAAAGTAAGAATAATTAGTCATTAATTAATTAGTTATTAATATTAATTACCAATTAATATTAATAATTAACATTAATTATTATAATATTAATTATGACTGTTATATTAAAATCAATAGTAATTAATTAGTCATTAATATCTCTCAACATCAATGGACTCAATTACCCAACAAGAATACTGTTGCCAACAGAGTAGATGCATAAAGAGAATACATCACTCTGCTATATACAAGAAAGTCAACTCAACAACAAAGACAGACATTATCTCAAAATAAGGTAACTATTCTAGTATCTAATAAAGTAGACTTTTAATTTAAACTAATCAAAGAAGACAGGAAAATATACTTCACACACATCAGAGGAAAAATATACCAAAAGAATATATCAATTCTGAACAGTTATATTCCAAATATAATGGTATCCATATGTTTAAAAGAAACATTACTAAAGCTTATATTACATATCAAACCCCACACATTAATATGGAGAGATTTCAAGATTCCACTTTCACCAATGGATAGGTCATTGAGAGAAAAAGTAAACAAAGAAACAATAAAACTAACAGACGTAATGATTCAAATGAACCAAACACATATCTATAGAAAATTTCACCCAAACACAAAATTGATCATATAAAGCCTCAACAGACACAAGAAGACTGACACAATCCCATGTACTTTATCTGGTCACCATGGATTAAAGCCAGACTTTAAAAGCAACAGAAAAAACAGAAAGCCTATATACTTATGGAAAATGAATAATAGCCTACTCAAAAAACACTGTGTCAGGAAATAAATAAAAAAAATGACAGACTTTCTACAAGTCAATGAAAATGAGGGCCCAACATACCTAAACTCATAGGACATTAATAAGAAAACAATACTAAGAGGAAAGTTCATAGCACTACATGTTTTCATAAAGAAATTAGAGAGTTCTCAAATTAAAGAATAAAAAGTATACATGAAGGCTCTAGAAGAAAAGAAGAAGGAGGAGGAGGAGAAGGAGAAGAGGGGAGAGGAAGATGATGAAGAAGAAGAACAAGAAGGAGAAAGAAGAAAAGAAGGAAAAGGAGAAGAAGAAAAGCAGTAGCAGTAGTAGCAGCAGCAAACAACCAGAAGGGTTTACACCAAGAAATATTCAAACTCAGGGCTGAAACAAATCAATCAATTAGACCCAATGAGAACTATATAAAGAATCAAGTAAGAGTTAGTTTTTCTTTTTAGAAAATCAACACAGTAGAAAACCCCTTAAAAAAAACCTAAATTTCAAGGAGAGAGTACCCAAATTAACAAAATCAGAAACAAAAAATTGTACCTAGCAACAGATACTATAGAAATTCAACACATTGTTTGGTCAACTTTGTCTGTTAGGCCAATTTCTGTTAGACCACTGACACAATACTCAATAAAATATTTTAGTCCAAGAAGATTTCAGACTTTATCCTCCATGATACATGAAGTAGGCTTTCTCTCAGGGTTTGCAGGGGTGGTTTAATATACAAAAATCCACCAACTTCTTCTACACTATAAACAAACTGGAAGAAGGAAATCACATTATTATCTGATAGATGCCAAAAAAAATCTTTAGAAAAAAACTACAACACCCATTCACGTTACAACTCTTGGAGGCCTTAGGGATAGAAGGTGGATACAGAAGCACAATAAAGGCAATATACAGCAAGCCGATAGCCAACAACAAATTACATGGAAAGAAACTTAAAACAATTCGACTATAATCAGGGACAAGACAAGGCTGTCCACTCTTGCCCTATCTCCTCAACATAATACTTGATGTTCTAGGTAGATCAATAAGAGAACTAAAGTAGATCAAGGGGATAAAAACTGGAAAAAAAGGCAAAAAGACTTGATTCACAGATGATATGAGAGTTTACATAAATTCCTCCAAAAATTTTACCAGAGAAGCCCTACAGCTGATAATACTTTCAGCAAAATGGATAGATATAGATTTGCTGAAAGAAATCAGTAGCTTTTATTTATAGAAGTATATGTACAGAGAAGTATCTTAGGAAGATAATACCTTTCACAATAGTCATGAATAAGACTAAATAGACTATGATATCAAAGTAAAACCAGACACACTAAATCTAATAGTACAGAATGTGAGGGATAGCCTTGAACTTATCTGAACAGGAGACAACGTCCTGAACTCAACATCAATGGCTACGGCACTAAGGGCAATAATTAATAAATGTGACCTCCTGAAACTGAGAAGCTTCTGTATGTCTAAGGACAAAACAAGGACCTAAAAATTGGTAAAAGATATTCACTATCCCTAGATCTGACAGAGGTATAAAATCCAAAATATATAAAGAACTCAAGAAGTTAGAAACCAACAAACCAAGTAACCCAATTAAAAACTGGGAAATAGCTAAACAGAGAAATTTTAGCAGAAGAATCTTGACTGGCTGAGAAGCAGCTAAAGACATGTTCAACCTACTTAGTCATTATGGAAATGCAAATCAAAATAACACTGAAATTCCACTTTATACCCATTAGAATGGCTAAAACCAAAAGCTGAATGAACTGCACATGAGGTCAAGGTTGAGGAGCAAGGGAAACATTTCTATTTCTTTTGGGAATGAAAACTTGCACAACCACTCTGGAAATCAATTTGGCAGTGTCTCCAACAATTGGGAATAGTTCTATTCCAAGACCCTCCTGGGCATATAGTCAAAATATGTGCCATCATTCCACAAGGACACTTGCTCAACTATGTTCAGAGTTTTATTTATTTATATAGTGATAGCCAGAAACTAGATACAACCTATATGTACCCTCAATTGAAGAATGAATTTAAAAATGTGGCTCATTTATACAATGGAATACTATTCAGCCATTAAAAAAACATTATGAACCTTGCAGGCCACTGGATGGAACTAGAAAATATCATTCTGAAGTGAGGTAACCCAGACCCAAAAAAGACATGCATGCTATGTATTTATGTATAAGCAGATATTAGCCATAAAGTATGGGCTATTCATGCCACAATCAACAGATCCAAAATAAGCCAAATAACAAGGAAGGCTTAAAGGAGGATTGTTGAATTTTTCTAAGAAAGGGAATCAAAACAAATATTGGAGTCCAATAAAAGAAGGAAACTGAATTGTAGTGGGGGTGAGAAGGGAAGTTTAGTTGGGTAGGGAATGAGAATTAGACATAGGAATCTTGTAGTGGGGGACTCCTTAATTGTTTGATAGGGTAAATAAAGGCTGCAGAAGCTAATGCCTGGACAAAGATATAGAGGCAGGTTTTCCAGGTCCCAGGAGGAAGAGGAGGAGATGAGATTCAGAGACAGAGCTTTTTAGCCAGAATGTGGGTGGAGAAGATGGAAGTCACGTAGGCCTGGAGGATATAAGATCTGGTGGCTTCTGCCACCAGATGAATTCTAATATAGAATAGCTGATGAGTTTTGGAAAATGGATTCCAAGCTCAATGGTTGTGTCATTTGACTGATTTTCAAAATATTAAGATTGTCTGGTGTTTTCTGTTTGTGACAAATCAGGTGGGCAAGAGAGAGGGCAAAATAGCTGAGCAGTCATTGGTGGTCAGTGGTGCCAACTGCCCAGGAGGTCAGTAACTGCAGGTGTTCTCAGGAGGAACAGGCATTGGTTGGTTTAGCAAGCCAGTCATGGAACCTGGGTGAGACAGTTGTTGCTGGCATAGGGCAAGGAGAAAGTGGACAGCACTCTTGGGAATACAGGCAGCAGCTGTTCTCAGAGCATAGCTGGGATCTCAAGAAAGGTGATTCCAGAGCCTATCCAGAGCAAGCACACATTTCTAAATACTACACACAAGAGAAGCCTAAGGGAGAAAGAAGGGAAATCAGAAGAATGTGGGAAAATCTCTAGATGTGCCCGAGACCTGGAATGGGGGATGGCTCCAGAAGGTCTTGGAGGCAAGTAAAACTCTCACACTTATAGTAGTGGAGATATGAATCCTGAAGTGGCCACTTCCCATAGTCAAGCAGGACTCCCAGTGAAGGGCTAAGGAAAGCAACCCACCCATAAAGCCTTCAACCCAAAATATGTTCTGTCAATAAGATGTTTAGGGCAAAAGTTAGAGCAGATACAGAGGGAATGGCCAACCAATGACTTCCCCAAATTGAGGCCCACCCTATGGACACAAATCAGTCTCTACCACTATTAATAATCCTGTTATGCTTGCTGACGGGAATCTGGCATAAATGTCCTGTCAGAGGCTCTAGCCATCAGCCAATAGAAAGAGATTCAGAGACTCAAAGGGAAGCATTAAATGGAGCTCTGGGAGTATTGTGAAAAAGTTGGGAGAAGGATTAAAAGACCTGAAGTGGACAGGGATTCCATAGGAAGACCCACAGAGTCATCTAACCTGGACTCTTCGGGACTTCCAGAGATTGAATCTTCAATCAAATAACAAGAATGAGCTAGACCTAGGGTCCCTGCACATGTGTAGTTAAGAGCATCATGGTCCCCACCAAGAAGACTGAGGGCTTTCCCTGAATCTAATGCCTGCCTGCTTGTGTACCCTGTTCCCCTAAGTAGACTGCCTAGTCTGTTATCAGTGGGAGAGTTTTGCCTAGTCCTGCAGTGACTTGATATGAGGGTAGGGGTGGGTGAGTAAACTGGCAGGCAGTAGAAGGGAATGCTACCCTATACAGAGTGGATCTCCTTTCTTAAACTAGAAGGGGAGTAAGGGACAAAGGATGTTCTGTGTAAGGTGGTACTGAGAGTGTCTGGGAGCTGATATTGTGATGTAAAGTGAATAAATATAAAGAAGGGGGAATCCTCTACATTAATGGGGTTTATAAATGTCTCTTATAAGGCTGCAAACTCAATTGTCACTTAATTCTCAGTACTATGATGAATTAATTTTTTTGTGTTTATTTGTTACATCCTTAGCCTAGTGATTCTTTCAGTCTTCATCAGCGACATACCCCCACCTTCTTTTTAACAACAGGCTAAATAAATAACAAATAATGTAAGGGGTAGTTTAATAATATAGCTATTTTAGAAATAACAGTAGTACATTGATACCAAACCTTTTTCTTTTTATGACATTTACTGTACAAAGTATAAATCCCCTCTTATAGATCAGGGCTTAAGATCCAGCTGGCTGCCTCCATAACAAGCATGATATACAAATGGATGCATATTGCTCAACAGATTAGTACTGTAACATGCAGTATATAAAGATGTTGAAAATATTGTTGACTTTTTCATCTCTCCAACTTACATAGCATCACAGGAATTATATATGTAAACTAGCAGGAAGAATGTTTCTAATTCAGTTTCAGTATCATGTCTTCAAAAATAAAGTCTTACTGTCCAAATCTAGTAGGCTGAAGTGGTCAGAGACATCAAGGATGAACCAAATTCCTTTTCTTTTCAAAACTGGCATATTTTCAAAATGTTTTCTAAATATTTATATTTATATACTTAATAATGCCACCCTCATTTTTGATCAATGATTTTCATTGCATCTAATAATGGTTGTTATAGAGTCATTGTTTGATAAAATATGATGAAATAATGTTTTTTTTTGCCCAGCCTTAAATCATACGTCATAGTATTTACATAATATTCAAAGGCTCAAGAAACATAGTGGTAAATGGAAGGATGAAAGAAATCAAAGGTGGGGTTCAAGGTAAGAAACTCTGTTTTGAAGCATACTGTTATCATGGACCCATGAATGCGCAACAGCTGCAGTTTCCTACTTAAGATATGTATAAGACTGAGGGCCTAAATATTCAATTGTAGATGTTCTAAAGGCACATGAGGACCAACTTCGGAGGAAATGCCATTGTTTTGCATGAAATAGTCAATGATATATTACTTATCTTCCTCTAGATCTGTGGTTCTCAACATATAAGCCTATCAAGGAATCACATATCAGATGTTTTTCACATCAAATATTTATATTACTATTCATTTTTTTGTTTGTTTGTTTTTCGAGACAGGGTTTCTCTGTGTAGTCCTGGCTGTCCTGGAACTCACTCTGTAGACCAGGCTGGCTTCGAACTCAGAAATCCGCCTGCCTCTGCCTCCCAAGTGCTGGGATTAAAGGTGTGCGCCACCACTGCCCAGCTATATTACTATTCATAACAGTAGCAAAATTATAGTTTTGAAGTAGAAATGATAATTTTGTGTTGGTGGGTTGCCACAGCATGACAGTCTGTGTTAAAGTGTCATGTTGAACCCATTCCTGAGCCCCCAAAGACCACCAAGGAACCACATCTTTGCCTGGTGCTGGGAGCCAAACCATAAACTTAACTTTTGCCTTCCTCCTGATAGGTGGTTGTTAGAAAGCAATATTCCAGGAACAAGCTTGTTAGGGAACTATAAGTATGGAAACTGGTGCTAGACACAGGTTTGTTGAGGAGTAACTTAGAACCTGGTGCTAGGTGCTAGCTTGTTGGTTAACAGAAATTCAACTTTAGGTCAGGTTGTTTAAGATGGAGTCTGAATCCAAGATATGGTCTCTTGGTCATAGCACTAGTAAGATTGAAAATTGCTATTCTAGATAATAGCATACTCACGGGTAAGTTATTAGCCCTGGTTAAGTTAATTGTGTCTGTTGGTTTTCAGGAGTTGCCCCACAAAGCATAAGACTATTGATCTAAGTCAGACAGGGATGGTTTATTGAACATACACCTAAAGTCTAATCAGCCATGGCAACAGTTCAGGCTCCAGAGCTAAAAGCTGTGTGTTGGACATTTCTCACAGACAGCTTATAAAGGCCCAAACTGCAAAAACCACAATGAGCTCATATGTAGGTGCTTGAAGTGCTGTCCAGTTGTCATCCCTGACTCAAGGTTTTTATACATAACAGTTCATATTGACCTTTACTTTGATGGATCCTAAGTGAACTTATAGTTGAGGGATTTCTTAAGATTAACAAACCTCATAACAAACAGAACAAAACTGGGTATGTGGTGAGCATGATCTTGCTCTAAGTCAAGTTAATTTTCTGTATTAATGACTACCAGACATATTACAAAAATGATATGAAGTAGGTGTCAGGCATGGAACAAAATGGCTACAGGTATGTTGGGGGGCAGGGCTCAACAGTGTCATAAAGCAAATAAAGTGAAACGATATTGAAAGTGTGATGGGGATTTGATGGAGTAGAGGAGATTGTAATGTAATGAGGATATGGAAAAATAGGTAATGGGTATATCATAAAATACACTTGTATAAAATTATCAAAGGATATATTAATTTCCACATTATTTTTACAGAAACTTTTCTAAAAGATGCCATGGATTATTTTTATTTGTATGTTAGAACAGAACCTTTTGATAATTTTATTATACTTTTCTTTCTATTTGTTTTGCCTAACACACAACCATGTATGTACTTAAAACATAATTCAAATTCATATCGTAAGCATATACATTATGTCTATAATCTGTTGTAATAATTGTAATTTCAGCAGTACATCCACAGAGGCTGGAAGATATTGAGTTGAAGGGTAGACTGAGCTACAGAATGAAACAATGTCTCAGACTTATAGCCACTAAAATAAGAAATGGTATATATGGAACAATCAGCATTCAGATGTAGTAAACTTCAAGAGTAACAGCACATGTGATTAATATTGTTGAAAGTCTTATGTAAGAAGAACAGTATAATGTGCTACCAAAAACAAATATAATATAATTATCATCAAGGTCTATCATTGACAACAAAATGACAAAGCTAAAGAATTGGTATACTATTGAGTAATGTGGAAGTGAATCTGGTGGAGAAAGAAATGGTTTGAGAGCAAAGCACCATAGTATCCTGCAACTGCTCAAGGAAGACTCCTGACCTGCCAAAGCAGGCAAGCAATCTAAAGTGGCTAATGTCACATCAGTGAGACAGAACAAAGGACCCCAGACCAGGGCAATGGCCTCTTCCCATCTTCAGGGAAATCTCCCTTTATGAGAGACTCCTTCCTCTACAGAGTCACTGCAAGCAAATTTGATCCAGCAGGACAGCATGTGTAATGCCCTATTTGCCAGTTGATTATTTAACTGCACCCTGATTGCTGAAAAGGTGTGTATAAGTTTATTGTACTGATCATTGACATTAGATCTGCACATCTAGGCTGATCTCAGGATTGTGAACCCCAGGTATCATTGTGGACTCTGCCTCCATTTTCCCCATGTTTTCTGGTAGCACAGTATACACATTTAGTGCTCATTTTTGTCTTCTCTAGAACTTAAGCTAAGTATGTGTTTAAATGAGTGTCTTATCCTATGGAATTTTGGGAACAGTATGGAAATTTTATTTCAAAAGGTCCTTATGCATATCAAGTGTTCAGTTTGCCTCTTATTTTTTAATTGTTTGTTTATGAGTTTTCCATTTTTATTGGAAATGTATTCTTTTCTAATACAATGTATCCTGGTTGCAGTTTCCCTTCCTGTACTCCTCTTAGTTCCTCTGACCTCCCCTTCCATCCAGATCTAATCTTTTTCTGTCTGTCACTGAAAAAGTGTCTGGCATAGGTGGGTGAAGAAGTCCTTGGTCCAGTGAAGGCTGGACACTCCAGTGTAGGGGAACTCATAGGTGGGGAGGTGGGATGGTGGGTGGGAGCATATCCTCACAGAAGCAGGAAGGGGGGGTGGGATAGGGGGTTCCTGGGTGGGAGAAAATGGAGAAAGGGGATTACATCTGAAATGTAAATAAAATATCCAATAAAAAAAAGGAAAAGAAAAAATAAAAAACCTTCTTAGATATAATAACAAGACATAACAAAATAAAATATAATAAAAACCTAAAATCATCACAGTGAAGTTGAACAAGGCAAACCAATAGAAGGAAGAGATATCAAGAGAAGGTACCATTCATTGACCTACTCAAAAGTCTCATAAAATATTAAACTGCAAGCACTGTGTGTGTGTGTGTGTGTGTGTGTGTGTGTGTGTGTGTGTGTGTGTCTGTTTTGAAGAAATTTTAATCCAGAAATATGGCTGCTCTGGGAAAAGATTATATCCAAATGTTTTCTAGATCTGTGTGCAATACATATGTAGAAGAACTGGTGCAGTTCCTATGGTTGGTAGGTCAATCTATTTAAAGACATATGATCTTTTTCCAGTTGATCTAGAGGGCCTTGTTTTGCTGTTGTCTTCCATTCCCTGTGACTCTTATACTCTTTTTCCCCCCCTCATTTTCTGTGTATAACCCTGAATTTTGAATAAACAGATTTGAGCGAGACATTCCTATTTAGAGCTCTATGTTTCTACTGCCTCTCAATTTCTCTCTCTCTCTCTCTCTCTCTCTCTCTCTCTCTCTCTCTCTCTGTGTGTGTGTGTGTGTGTTTTGGAGAAATTTTAATCCAGAAATATGGCTGCTCTGGGAAAAGATTATACAAACACTTTCTAGGTCTAAGTGATCCAGCTAGAATAACACACCTTTAATCCTTCTAGATGGAATAAAGACACATCTTTAATCCCTCAGATAGAATATAGAAATGCCTTTAGTATACACATTTAATTCTCAACAATGCAGATAAGGTTAGTTTGTAGAGGAAGTAGCCATATTTGAAAAGTAAATGTAATTGAGGGAGAGATAAAGTGTTAGATCAGGATAGATTTGAGAGAATAAGTCAGAGATAGGATATGCCTAGGAAAGAGGCATGATTTAAGAGAACAGGACAGAGAGAGAGAGAGAAAGAGAAAGAGAGAGAGAGAGAGAGAGAGAGAGAGAGAGAGAGAGAGAGAGAGAGAGAGAGATTGTAAGAGACAGAAAGAGAGAGAGAATGCAGTTTTACTGGGAGTTTTTACAGAGACAGAGAGACAGAGACACAGGTTGCAGATGAAGACAGAAGGAGACAGAGAATGAGAATGAGACAGAACATTTAAAACAGATTGCCAAAGTAAGGTTGAGGCCAAGTGGAGATATTTAGTGAGAAGCAGAGAGAAAATAGTTTGAATTAGTCAGCTTTGAAGATTAGATTGCACAGAGGCTACAAGTTTCTAGGCCTAGGCCCAGTAATAGAACAAAGAAGATAACACTCTGTGCTTACCCCCAAGCTGTATTTATCCAGCTTATATACAGCTCTGAATGCATTCCATCATCTGAATAAGAAAAGATAGGTTTACCATTGGTATCCAAAATAGTTAGAAAAAACAAAAAAGAACCTGACAGGATTGGAGAAAAAGAAAGCCCACAAACATTGAAGAAGCTGAGAAGTACATCTAACAGAAACATCACAGATGATGGAAAACTTCTGACAGAAGGCCTCAGATAAAAAATTTGCCTGAGACAGTCTCCAAAAAATGCATCTTCATGTTTTGCTGATAGAGAAATTCTCTGGATAGAGAGACTTGTGAGACTAGAGTGTCACAGAAACCTTTAGCCAAGATCAAGGGCCAAGACAGAAGCCCCTAAGACAGTGAATCACAGTAAGCCACCACAAGACAACTGTAATTATAAAGACAGAATTTTCTTACATTAAAAGAATGGGAATATCTATTTAAGATATCTTAAGAACAAGAATAAGGGTTGAGGAGTTAGAAATGTTACTAGAAATAGTTATTGCAATATACATTGAAATTGTGACCATTGCTGTGAACCCTTCCCAATTTTAATTGTAATTTTTATATATTTTCTTTTTAAAAAGCTTCATAAAATAGCTGTACAACAAGAAAGATAGCTATAGTATTACAAAGGCTTGAGAAAAAAGAGAGAGGAAGTAAATGAACAGAAAGTATCTAATTGTGAACATACAATACTTATTGAAATTAAGAATCAAGATAGACAGACAATCGTATCTATTGTGATACCTCTTAATGGAATTGAGGAATGGTGAGCAACCCCATGGACTTTACAGTTACTTAGAAACAAATACCAGAAAATGATGAAAACTTAAAAACAAACTAACAAACAACACAACAACAAAACTAAAAAACAATGAGTCTTGAAACCTGTTAATATACAACATACAAGATGTTAAGCATCTTAAAGAATGAATAGTAACTTATGGAATTCACTCACCCTATGTGAGACAAATGTTAAATACCTGGGCTATCCAAAAGAGGAGTATTCCTGAAGACTGAAAAGATTTAGCAGAAGCTGTACTAGAATCTGGTTCTCATTTACAGTGGCTGATATGGTTGCAAGAAGAAGCTACAATTATAGTGAATGTTATTAGATGTAAAGGTACTAATATCTTGAAAGACCAATTGTTAGGTAAAGGTAAATTTTCTGATTTAAAACAGCAGATGCAATTTGTCGATTTTACTATTATACAATTTATTTTAGTAGCTTTAAGAGCCTGGGATAAGGTGTAGGACCAAGAAAAAAGGTAGTTGCCATTTACAAATATGTAAATTCTCAGAGAGGGTCTTAATTAGTTTTTCATATAAATTAATATTTGCTATAAATAGGGAAATAACAAATACAAATGGGAAATGGATATTAATTGAAATTTTAGCTTTTGAAACACAAATGCAGAATGTCCAAAAGTTCTTCAACCTTTAAAACCTCTAATGGTACCCGTGGATGAATGGATTAGACTACTTCTGATATTGACCCTAATGCCTATGTAATTGGACAAGCAATGTTGTATACTCCTACATATCAAAGTGCCTGTTGTTTTGACTATAGGAAATACATCATTGGAAAAAGGACTGTATACAAGGTGATCCTAGAGACTTCTCTAGAAAGCAACCTTCAGGGATTTGTAAAAAAAAAAAAAAAAAAAATTGGTTGGGATAAGCATTAGACTAATAAATGCAAATCAGAAATAAATAACCCCTCATCTAGAGGGAACTCCCTATGGTGTTAACTTATAGGTCAGCAAGAAACAACAAGAACCAAATTCTGTCAGCAATCTGCATAGCAACTAGAAAAATCCTGCCAAAACTAGGTATTGGCAGGATCTAATGCATGCTACAGAATGAGGCCATGCCCTAGATTCAATCATAAGTAAAAATCTCATACTATTTCCAAAAATTCCATGCTGTAAAATACCCACTGGGGTTCATGGACCTCCACAATCAAAGACAATAGGAGTAACCACTTGAGGAAGAAGTAGCCTAACATCTCAAAAATTTATTGTGCATCCAGGAATTATAGATAAATACTTCAATGGAGTGATTGAGATTATGGCTTACATAAAGAAAAATATAGTCTTTGTGTGTCTTAGGTATTGATGTAACTATTGCTTTATAGAATAAATATATAGAATATAAATATATAGAATATAGGTACCATTGGTATCAAGTCTTTGAAAGTCTGATAGAATTCTGCACTAAAACTATCTAGTCTTGGGGAGTTTTGTTTGGGAGACTTTTAATGCTTCTATTTCCTTAGGGGTTATGGCACTGTTTATCTGATACTGGTTTAACTTTGGTACTTGGCATCTGTCTAGAAAATCATTCATATAGATTTTACAGATTTGTTTGGTGTTGGGAGCCGACTTTTAGCAGAAAGCAGCTATCAGCTTTGCAGCCATCTTGAGCCATATATCCTGTCATGAGACTCGGATTACAATAGCCTACAACAGCTGAGCACACTCTGATAACATCTTGCTTTAGATACCCAGGACTTTCCTTGGGTGTGTGAGATTAAAGGTGTGTGAGATTAAAGGTGTGACTTAAGAGTGTGATTTAGAAATCAGATTTAGAGACAAAGCCTAAGGGCATGATTAAAGGCGTGACTTAGAGGAATGGCTTAGAAGTGAGACATACAAAAGACAAGATGCAGACAGGAGGCAGACAGGAGGCAGACAGGAGAGTTCAGAACAATTAGGACAGTACAAGAGAACAATTTAGAGATCAGAGAATCAGACACTTTAGGGAGAACAATTTGGAGGTGAGAGAATCAGACACTTTAGAGAGTACAACTTAGAGAACAATTTGGAGTAACAGTGAATCACACACTTTAAAGAGTACAACTTGGAGAACAATTTGGAGTAACAGAGACTCAGACACTAGGAGTAGGAGTAGACATTAGACACTCTGAAGAGAACGGATTGAGTACAACTAGGAACTAGGAACTCAAGACTTGGGACTTGGACTAGGAAGAGAGACTGAAGAATAAACGGGATTGAAACACACTCTGGTCTCCATTCTTCGAGTCCGTCCTCACTCTCTCTCTTACTGAACCCTGACCTGTGGACAGGAGCAGCTTGGGCCAGGATACAATGGTCCCCAAGTGCTGAGTGGAGAGGGCCTCAACATTTTTGGCCGCCCAAAGTAGGCCAGCTTAGGCCCCAACATTTTTTGGCACCCAACGTGGGGCACGTGCGGTTCTCAACAGTTTGGTATAGGGTTTTGTAGAAGGATCTGATATTTTTTTGAATTTCTTCAGTTTCTTTTGTTATGTGTCCCTTTTCATTTCTGATTGTGTTTATTTGGATATTATTTCTGTGCCCTCTTTTTAGTCTGGCTTAGGGTTTATCTAGCCTGGTTTTATTGATTCTTTGTATAGTTCTTTTTATTTTTATTTGGTTGATTTCAGCCTTGAGTTTGATTATTTTCTGCTGTCTACCCCTCTTGGGTATATTTTCTTTCTTTCTTTCTTTTTTTTTTTTTTTTTTGGTTCTAGAACTTAACAGATATGCTGTTAAGTTGCTAATGTATGTTCTCTCCAATGTCTTTATGGAAGTGCTGACAGCTATGAGTTTTCCTCTTAGCACTGCTTTCATTGTATCCCATAAGTTTGGGTATGTTGTGCCTTCAATTTAACTAAATTCTAAAATGGTTTTAATTTCTTTCTTTCTTTCTTCCTTGGCCAAGTTATCATTCAGTAGCATGTTCTTCAGCTTTTATATGTATGTGGGCTTTCTGCAGTTTTTTGCTGTTATTGAAGACCAGCCCTAGTCCATGGTGATCTTATAGGATGTATGAGATTATTTCAGTCTTCTTCTATCTGTTGAGGCCGGTTTTGTGACTGATTCATATGGTCAGTATTGGAGAAAGTACCATGAGGTGCTGAGAAGAAGGTATATTCTTTTGTTTTAGGGTGAAATGATCTGTAGATATCTGTTAAGTTTATTTGGTTCATAACTTCTGTTAGTTTCACTGTGTCTCTGTTTAGTTTTTGTTTCCATGATCACTGCATTGGTGAGAGTGGGGTGATAAAGTCACCTACTATTATTGTGTGAGGTTCAATGTGTACTTTGAGCTTCAGTAATGTTTCACTTACATATGTGGGTTTTCTTGCATTTGGAGCATAGATATTCAGAATTGAGAATTTCTTTTGGTGGATTTTTCCATGGATGAGTAGGTAGTGTCCTTTCTCATCTTTTTTGATAACTAGAGCTGAAGGGATTTGCAACCTCATAGGAAGAACAACAATATTAACCAACCAGATGCCCAAAATCTTCCAGAGACTAAACCACCAACCAAAGACTGTACAAGGGGTCCTTATCACTCCAGTTGGATATGTAGCAGAGGTTTGCCTTATTTGGCATCACTGGGAGGGGAGCCCCTTGGTCCTGTGGAGGCTTGATAACCCAGAAAAGGGGAACTCTGGGCCACTGAGACAGGACTGGATGAGCAGGTGGGAGAGCATCCTCATAGAGGCAGAGCAGAGGAAGGCGTATATTGGGGGCTTGTAGAAAGGAAACTGGGAAGGGGAATAACATTTGAAATGTAAATAATATAACCAATAATAAAAGAAAGAATTTGGAGATAGGAAAGAGAGAAATGTAATTATACTATAATCCCCAAAATAAAAAATACAAAGGAAAAAAATAAAGCGGCCATTTTTTGTTTGTTTATTTTTGGTTCTATAAAATAAAGTACATATTTACAATATAAAAAAGAGAAAAAATATGCAATTCAAATCAGGAAACAGGATTGGTCAGTGTCCACTTTTTCAGTATCTTAAAGTCAAAGCAGCTCCAATTGAAATAGGAAGATTTGGAAATAACCAGTCTTTAAGCAGGGGAAGAGGAACTATTATTACTGGCCAGAAACCAAAATTAAAGTTAAAACTATATGATATTGAAATTAAAAGTTTGGAAGACACAGTAGCTGATGAAACTATAATTCTATGAGAATCTTATAATCAGCATTGACCACTTTAAAAGGTATCTATACAGAAAGAAAAACAGTGGAAGACACCAGGGTTGAACCTTGACCTGAAGTTAGCATTTACACATGCCTGGGCATAAACTAGGCTATCCCTGAATTCAGGAATCTGTCTTCCTGTATAAACATAAATTAAAAAAATTAGCTGAGTGGAATTTCCTGGAATCACCACTTCCTAAATCTCTCTATCTTCCCCTTTAGTGATTTTCTAACAAGAGGGCTTACAGTGTGGCTTCTTTTGTTCTTTTTGTTTTGTGACACTCTTCATATAATTCCTATTGCATCCTTATTTTTTGCACGGTTGAGAAATTATATATTTTTGAATTCATGTATTTAGAGCTCTTTCCCAGAGCATTAAAGGCTTTCTTGAATTTTCCAGTGTTTATCATTTTGCTGAGACACAGCCACCCCCTCAACTTCTGGGCTTGTGCTGTTTCTAATTGTCATGAAATCATTAACCTTAACAGGGAGGACATTCGTCAGAAGGAAAGAGTCCTCCATTGCTATTACTGATACCTGAAAATATGTACATTACACAAACATGTCTTATACCCACAGTGGCTATCTACAATTGTGGATGCTCATATAAGGGCCCTGTCACAGGGGGAGGGACCATGTCAGTCTGTCCCCACCAAAGCAATACCAAGTTCAGCAGTTGGTATAGAGCTGGGCATAGAAAACAAGTGCCTAACTGTTCAGTTTAAAAAAATAAAAATATACTAGCTTTTGATATGCGTGTATTCAAAACATCTAATTATATCTTTATAACAGAAAAAGGGAATAAGTACTCTCAGAAATAAATTAAACAATGTTTATTAATTTTAAATATTTTGAATTCTAATGAATCATGAACAACAACTGCTAAAAAGACATCAGATTATAGAAAGAAAAAAGAAAAGTACTTAGATCAATTTGTATACTTTAAAGATGTTTTAACATCCAAACATAAGTCAGGGTATGTGCTATCTTGGCAAAGAGGCTTTGTGTATATTCTATACATAATGAAAGACTATGGGTTCCATCAAAAGTGATAAAGAGTCCATCTGAATAGGAGAAAATGCCACATGAAATACATGATTCAAGGAAGGAAGAGACACATAAATTTGACTTGCCCTACACGGGGAGCGCAACAAAGTGACTGAAAAAGAACCTATCTTTCATAAGTCTGGCAGAATATAAAACCTTGAAGCTGAAATGGACATTTACTGCAGGAAAGATGATCAAGACTGCAATTATGAAGGATCATTATATCAACAGATCTTCATAAGGGCATCCTGGCTGTTAAGTCATTGGGATTGATAATTGTTTGAGTTGTAATAATTAAATGAGGTATAATATTTGTCTTAAACAGAAAGGGGGAAGACCTAGAAAAATTTTAAGCCAGCAACATGGCTATTCTAGCAAGGAATCTCATCCAAAGACCTTCTAGGTCTCAGTCATCTCTATGGAATGCAGACACAAATTTAATCACTCTTACTGGAATACAGACATGCTCTTAGTGCACATCCTTAATCCCTAACAATGTAGGTAAGGTTAGTTTGTAGAAGGAAGAATCCAGTTTTAAAAGTGACTTCTAATTGAGCGACAGACAAAGAATCAGAGAAAGATTTGAAAAAAAATGAGTAAAATATGACTCATCTCTAGCTAGATACATAGAAATGATCTTGCATAATTTGAGTGTAATTAAATTTACATATATACACATCTGCATTTCCATAAAATGTGAAAATAAGTAGGATAACATGTGAGGCAGGATACTAGTATGATAAAAATATTTGTATTAATGTAGTAGTTTGCATATGCTACACCCAGCAAGAGACACTATTAGGAGATATGGCCTTGTGGGATTAGGTTTGACTTCATTAGAAAAAGTTTGCCACTGTAGGGTTGGGCTTTGAGACCCTTGTCCTCTTTGGCTGAAAGTGAATTTTTGTGCATTTCTCAGAACAAAATGGAGAACTCTCAGCCTGCCTGAATGGCTGCCATGTTTCCTGCCTTGATCATAATGGATCGAACCTATGAACCTGTGCAAGCTTTTAATTTTCTAGGGTTTTTGCAAGATATGCTATTCTTCAGAAAAATAATATTAGGTTTTGGGATTATATCAAGATACACTAATTTTTAAGTAAGTCATGGACTTTATTTCTTTTATACTGAGATCAAACCTATTATTTCCACAAAACTTTTGATTTATGATATTTTAGTAAAATACTTAACAGAATGATTAACTATATGTTCTATATCTTACTTTTCTCTCTTACTTAAGCCTAAAATTGTTTTCATTTTCCATAATGATATATCTAATTTACTGTTTTCATACTGTGATTATATATAGTAGCATGCTGTGTGTTTATAAAACTTACACCATCACATTCATTGTCTAAATATTTTTTGCAACATTTAAGTTTCACTCTGCATCTCTTGATCATTAGCCTTTTTGATATTTATACATACTATTCATTTTAAAAATTATTTTATAAATATAATTATATCAGAGTTTAGTGTTTTATTTACATGAATTTACAGATTTTTCCCAATGCTTTTGGCATTATAAACCATATAATCTTTGCATCTGACCTTCATTTAAGATTGAGAAGATATTAAACTTTTGAGAAGGATTAAAACTTTTGGATCCAACAAAATATAAAATTATTTTCTAATGTGGCCATTACAGTTTTAATTTATGAATTTTCATTTTTTCTCCCTACATCTTGACCTGTAACTAGTTTTAGTGGAATATCAATAATGGATATATAAGTCTCCATACAGACAATCCACAGTCATGTCTGATCTCTTATTCACAAAAATAGAAGCATTTTGGAGATTGGGGACATTGCTTAAAGAACTCTCCAGTGTGAATTCTATCAATGTCACAAGATATCTGTTATTGCTAAATGTTTCTTCTAACCTTTTCTCTGTTCTGGCTTATTTCCCATAGGAAATCTTCCCTCATTTGGTACTGTGGATGACAACTACATCTCTGTTAAGGTGGGAAATTTATTACTCTATATTTTATTTTTCCATATAGGGCATGAAATATCTTTTTTAAATTCTCACTCAAGTGACATATGAGAGAAATATTATGGATAATCTCCACAACCTTATAAATGCTCCCCTAGGAAAAGGACTAATTTGACAGATATCCCAGGAAGAAGGAGTCATGCATGCTCAATTCTACAACTTCCTCTTTCATATCTATGTGCCAGAGGGAAGATTCACTGGCATTTGCTTTTCTGTTTTGCAGCTATGATGATGATGGCTTACATACCTTTACAGGAATCCTGCTGTCTAGTCATACTAGGTGCCAATGCTTATACAGGAAAATATATCTAGTTATGAAACAGTACCAGCAGGACCATTTGCTGGTAGTGGGAACGTCATATATTCTAAAGCATACCTATTGGAATTTAATTTGGAATATTTACATTGATGAAACACTTCCTGTATTATTGTCTTCCTTTAATTTTAAAATACAAAGAATGAAACTACATTTTCTCTGTTGATTTTTAACATATCTCATAAGTTTTAACATTGATTTACATATTCATACCGAGTGATGATTACAGATTTTACATTTTTTTTAAAAAATGTTTCCACTCAAAAAAGTCAAATACATTTGTATTTTTCTAGTAACATAAACTGAATGTATTTATCTAATTTAATAACTACTAGAAATATTATCAATTAAAATATAAGGATACTTCATATGAACCAAGAGGCATGGTGTAGAAAAATAAGATTAATGAGAAGATTTAACATGTATGAGAACCACTTATATGGTACAGTTAATAATTGTTAGTACCTAAGCATGAACTGAAAGAAAGAAATAGAAGTTGTTATAGAAATATATTAGCCATCTTTCTATTACTTATAGAATACTATGACAAAAAGCAGTTTAAAGGAGAGTTTATCTTGGCTTATAGTTTCAGAGGAATAAGTATATCATGCATGGATAACATTCGTAAGAGCATACGATAAATCTAGCAATCTAGAAACACTGTGGCCATTCTTCATTCACACACAGAAAGTGGGAGTTGGGATGAAAAGTGAGAAACAGGAATTGAGCTCAGAATACTAGGCCAAAAAGCTCACAAACTATGATAAACCCCCTTCAACCTTTTAATGATTCCATAATATTCCAAACAGAGTTTCCAATTAGAGAATACCTATATAAATACATGAGCCTATGCAGGCTCTTTTATATCATTACAAAAGAGAAGATAGTTCTTTTTTAGATCATTACAAAAGAGAATGATTTTGTCTTCCTTCAAATCTTAATGATGTGATAGTGTGGGCTGATACATCATTGGAAGATAATCCTATTTTATTTTTCTAAACAAAGACTAGACACTTAAAGGGAGAGAAAAAGTTCTCTTTCTGCTATGACATGATCACCAGGTAGATCCCTATGAACAAGAAAGTTGTTATTTTTCAGACCATATAGTTTTTAGTGTCTCAATGTTGAGTTCCAAAGTTTGCAAGAATGTGATTGATATTTAATTTGTAACATTTTATTCTATTTATTATATCAAAGCATAATGACTAAGACTATGATGAATGATTTATGTTATATTTTAAAAGACTAATGTCAAGTTGTGTGGTTGCTATCACATTAAAATATATAAATGAAAGTATTTTGAGAGAATGAGAACAAACTAATAGTTATAAATACCATAAGGTACAATTTTAAACAAACTTTATTTAGACTTAGTAACACACAATACATATGAGCTAGTATATAAGGATAGTTTAAAGTTCCTCAACACCTGACACTAACTGATGAAACTAATCCCAAAATAAAGAAAGAATATTTTTATCATTCCAAAAGTATTTTTATGTCTGATCGTTCTACAGTTCTCTAGAGGTCAGTTTAATTCAAGCCTTATTGTTAGTCTGTTAATAGAGACATGTATATATGGAATTCTGTGCCATCTATTATTTATGACTACTATTTTCTTAGTATAGTTTCTACAATATTTCATCATAGGTTTGTTGTGGGAGATATTAAAATAAATGTTTTCTTGGGCCGACTATCTAAGTGGCAGCAGCTCTGCCACTATGTTCCATGGCCAGAAGCGACACACGTGGCACAGCTAGGAATGGCCATCCAGAGACACTGACCCTGCCACCCATGAGATGCCAATGTTGGAGATTGCTCTTCCAATCTTCCACACTGTCTCTGCAAGGCTGGGCTTTGCCTAGACCATCCCACCATCTATACAGTACCTGGTATGAATGAAACTCTAATACTTAAAGATTAATCAAAGGCTTTATATGTTTGGTTATGCTCAATAACAATATGCCCATACAATTAGAGGTGTTTCCCATTTAGCTAACCTACATATAAGTTGTTACTCAGGACTGCTTTCCATACCTGCATGGCTCCTCATCCTCTTACATATCTGCTCTCTCACCTTTGCCTTGCTCCTTCTTTACCTTTTCCCCTTCCTCTCCTTATTCTTCCCACCTTATCTCCTCCTACATAGGTTGGTATTATCAATTGTATGGGCTTTAGGGGCACTGAGAGTTAAACGATGGTATGAATATATCAAAAATTACATATGAGTATACTTACTATGGGGTATGGATTTAAATCCTTTTAGACCTAAGTTTCTTCAATTGAAATTATTTAATATTTATGCATAAATTTGGGTGATGTATGTTCTTGAATGAATATCTAGAGCCATCATTATCTGATTTCTTTATGAGTACATGTTTTAATGTATCAGAAAATTTACAAAATGATTGTTAGTATTTTACAATATTGCCAGTATAAGTTGATATTCTCAGCTGCACTATATACCCAATATCTGATACTTATTTATTTTATTATTTTATTGATGCATTTATTATGAATGCATCTGGGAAGAATGCACAAAATTGGATTAGATAAGCAAATTTGTGTTCATTTAGAAATGACAAATATATTAAAATACTAAAATTAGAAAGCTAAATAAATTGATTGCTGGTAGTTATTTAATGTATACTATTAAATGTTTAGCAAAAGCAAATACACAAAATACAAATTTCAAAAATATCCCACTGTGTAAATAGAAATTAATAGTAAACATACTTCAACTATTCTAGTTTTAGTGTTTCATTTGAGTTAGAGAAATCTAGTAAAAGATACTAAATTTCATTTAGGAACTAGGATATTGTTTTGACAAAGATAACTTCATGCTACAGCCACTCAGATCACAGTTTCACTGTCATAAATCAAAATGTTGCAAGTGATTAAAATTTTATTAAGAACTTACAGAAAAGTAAAAGAGATTGAACACATTACATTTTCTGAGTTGTCAGCTGGTTTTACACAGTGCATGATCAATACATAGAAAAAAACATAGACAATATTTTATATCTAACTAGTGATATTTTGACTTCCTCCTTTCTTATTTGTATCCCTTTGACTTCCTTTTGTTTTCTAATTGCTCTGGCTATGACTTTGAGTACTATATTGAGAGTGGGAAGCTCTGTCCAGTCCCTGATTTTAATGGGATTGCTTCAAGTTTTTCTCCATTCAGTTTGATGTTGACTGCAGGGCTTTGGTATATTGCTTTTACTATGATTAGGTATGGCCTTTGAATTCCTCATCTTTCCAAAAATTTTACCATGAACAGGTGTATTGAAATTTTAAAAAATATATTTTTCAATGGAGTTATTTATATATTAATCTCAAATGTTGAAAATATATCTATATTGTTATTAAAAATCACTAGAGTGTACTAAATACATTCTGAAAATACTTGTTATGTACACTGGATAATTTGGACATGTTGATGAGTACAACAGTATGAACTTGACTAGTCTTTAAATTCAAGTAATACTATTGTTCATGAAACCATATCAAAGACCTCACAAAATACCTTAAATGTTAAAGCAAAGAGCATATTATGCTTAACTAGAACTTATGAAATAAAATAATAATAATTAATATATAAAATTCTCTGTACACCATTGAATCTGATGAGGTTCTTCATTCTTATTTTGTAAGTATTTATATCCTCACTTGATAAAACTATGCAAATTTTATAGATCAAAATAACAACGTAAACAATATTTTTAATATCATAGATCAACAATATAATTAGCTTGTATTTTTTAGATAAAAGTCAGTAATGAAACATGAAAAGTGAGACTGAATTCATGAAGTTTAATGATGGCTATTTCTCTAATGATTTTTAAGGAATGATATATCATAGGTAACAGTGTTCCTAATATACTTTAATAGTTCTTTCTTCACATAATTCAGTATATTACCTGTAATTATATCATCAATACTGACTTGCATAGTTTTTAAAATAGAAGGTATAGTAGAAAGAATCTTAAGGAAGAACAGAATAAAGATGGCATATACTGATGTAGCTGGTTTACTTAGAAAACACAATACCTTTTTAATGAATGGAGTGGTAGTGGTGGTGATGTGAACAACTATATTGATCATGAGGATTACTGATAAAATTATATTTTATGAATAATATTATATTAATAGCGCATATTTTTAGATTTTGTAACACCTTTGGTATTGGATTTTTATGTGTCAAACCAGCATTGTTTTAATTTAATAAAGTACACATATCTATATAACATTTCAAGTTTTACTAATAAGGTGTTCCGAGCCACTTCTGAGTCTCCCTTCAGCCCGCTGAAAGAGACATGTGAGGCAGTGTTCAGGTGGTTACTACAGCGAAGGCTTTATTCTTGTATCAGCAGAAGCGGAAGACCCCAAGCCCAGAAAAGGCACTGCTTATATACACCCTAGAGTGGCGTGTTTACTTCTGATTGGCTGCTTACTCATTACCCCATATTACGCCCTGGGATGGGCAATGGCTTGGTGCGCTTTTGCCTAAGCACCTGCGCAGTTAGTTGTTTACTTGTGGGAACACAGGATGCCCACAGCCATCTTGTAATGGCGAATGTTGTCAAGCTCACCGAGGCTCCCTACAATAAGGAGTAAACATTAAAATTAGGCAGTTCCTCCAAAGGTAAAATTACTAAATAATACCTCTTTATGAGATGATGCAAGGTACAATTAATTGATTAAAATATAATTGTTTAGAAGTCTCATAACTCAAATAATCTCTATCCCAGATTGTGCTATATATAAGAAAGAAATCAGTAAAGAATCATATATGAACGAAAGTCTTATGTTCATTAATAAGTACCTGAATTCATAAAAGATTTGTTCTTACTTACGAGAGTATTACTATCTAACGTATATAAAGTTAAAACAATCCTGTTCATCAAAAAAAGCTACTAAAATTTGTTTTAGAAAGACAATTAAACTTCTCAAAAGAAAAAATTCAAATGATTGAGAAACTGCTACATATGTAGCAGAGGATGGCCTTATCTAGCATCAATGGGAGGGGAGACCCTGGGTTCTGTAAGGACTTGATGCCCCAGCATAGGGGAATACTAAGACAGTGAGGCATAGAAGCAGGGAGGAGGGGGAATGAGATAGGGAGGAGAAACAGGTAAGGGAAGTAACATTTGAAATGTAAATAAATAAAGTAACCAATAAAAAATTTAAAAGCAATAAATGTTCAAGATCCATAGTAATCAAGGAAATGCAAATCAATTTACTACTATAGTAGATTTATACATGAACCCTCAAATTGCCATTTATCTTAGCTGTCTCCTGCACATTCTCTTTTTTAGCCCACTACCCTCCCCTATCTCCATTTAATCCACAATTTTAGTTTCCCCCAAGTTTCTCACCAACTGTATATTCTACTTTTATCCTCATAAGAGATCATTCCCTCTGCTTCGTTTTTTATCCTATACTTAATGCCTGTGGTTATTGAGATAAACCACACCCCACAAAATTCTTATAATACATATATAACAAGACTAATACCATATCTGTTGTTCTGATTCTACATTGTCTGACTCAAAATGACTCATTTCTAGTGTCATATATCTACCTTTCAAATTTTATAACTTTATTTTTGTATATTTTTTTATTGACGATAGATTTTTTTCTTACATTATATTCTGGTTACAGTTTCCCACCCTCAGCTCTCCTAGAGACTCTCT
This sequence comes from Arvicanthis niloticus, assembly GCF_011762505.2. Lineage (NCBI taxonomy): Eukaryota > Metazoa > Chordata > Mammalia > Rodentia > Muridae > Arvicanthis > Arvicanthis niloticus. The sequence goes on from NC_133437.1 coordinate 11,743,432, forward strand.
ACCTTCTGTACTAATCAGTACTGTATTCACTATACCATTGATGTCTTTCCTTTGAAAGACATGTATCTAAAGACAGTAACACTATAAGAAACAAATCAGGTTAGAAGAAAACAAACCAAAAGAAGAAAAGAAGTCAAAGAAGAAACACCAGAAACACAAATAAACATAGATAGACATGCTTGCCCACAAAAGAATCTCATAAAAACACAAAACCAAAATTATATAAACACATATACACACAAACACACACACACACAGTAAGAAAAAAGTAAAGAAACAAACAAACAAAAATGAAAATAAATTAAAAAAATATTTATTTTTAAAATGCAGTGAATAAACACATGAGACCAAGAACCTCCAAAGATTCTATTGAATTATTTATGTGCTAACTTACTGTTGTTGTACATAGGGGCCAACACAAGACTCATTTGTATCTTCAGTGAGATTTCACTTGAGATAAATAATTTCCACTTTCAAGTGTTAATCAATGGGAGATAGTATCTGAGTTAGAGATACAAGCTTGTCTCTCTTCTCTCAACAGTGGAACCTCATCTGGCCCATATTCTGTGTAGGCACTTTACATATTTATGCATTTTGTTAGTGTATATGTGCATTGGTCCCTCTATAGTTTGAAAAGTCTTATTTCTTGGTGTTCTCCATCCTTTCTGGTCCCATATTATCTTTCTACTACCTCGCTTATGGAGTTCCCTGAGTCCTGTAGAGAGACTTATGGTAAACATCTCATTCAGGACTAAGTATTTCAATGTTTCTCATGCTCAGGACATTGTCTAGTTGTAGGATTTTTCTTTTCTTTTCTTTTCTTTCATTTCTTTTTTTTTCTTCCATCTACTGCAAAAGGAAGCTAAGTAGAACACTGGTGTTTGGTTTTTTCATATCTCTGTGAGCTATCTAGTCTAAAGTTCTTGACCACCCAAGCTGTGTTGGGGATATAATACATCTTATGGATAAGAACTTAAATTCAGTCAGAGATTAGTTGGTTAGTACAACAACCTTTGTGCCAATATTTCATTACTGCATCTTTTAGGCAGGCCATTGTTGTAAATCAAAGAGTTTGTAGCTGGGTTAGAATTTATGTTTACCCACTAGTAGTGAATGAGCAGAATACTTCCAATACAATGAACAGTAATTAATAAGGGTGAAAGTCTCTCATCATGTCCAGTTTGAATTGTTTGTGTTCAATAAGTTGTGCACATGTTGCATTTGGCCATAGGCCTTATCATCAGTTTGAAGAGAGAAAGTAATAGCCTTGACAGTTTCATATGTTGTTTGGGGGGAGGGTTCTTAAAGAGATTTGGCCATAGCTCTATTAGATATAACCTATTATTGGTACTGAAAAGTTCATTTGGTTATAATAGCTGTCTAGGTGGAACTATTATTTGGAGATTTCATTTTGATAGCCTTCTCTATGTATTTTAGAAAGCTACTACTTTAATCAGGTTTCAATATGACTTCTGAAATGGCCATTAATTTTACCTGTTCTTCCATGAATTCCTCCCTGGCCTACCTTTTCCATTTCTCTCCTCAATTGATCCATCAACTCCTGTCTTCCAGCTTATCCATCCTTAACTATCTTCTATTTCTCCTTCATAAATTGAACCATCTTTCTTTTTATTTGCTTATTCTATACATAACCTCTGTGGTTATATGAATTATATTTTTATGGAAGAAATAACAACAATATACAAATTAAAATGTATACATACTTTATTTTTTGGGATCTGGGTTACCTCACTTAGGATGATTATTTATATAGTTCCATCTGTTTACTTGAGTATTTTAAGATTTCACATTTTTTAACAACTAAGCAATATTCCATTGTGTAAATGTATCACATTTTCTGTATCCATTCATCTGTTAATGTACATCTAGGGTATTTCAAGTTTTATACATAAAGCAGCTATGGGCATGGTTGAGCAATTTTCTCTGTAATTGAATGAAGCATCCTTCAGGTATATGCCCAAGGGTGCTATACTTGAATATTAAGATAGTTTTTCCCAGCTTCTTGAGGAACTGCCATACTGATTCCCATTGAGATTGTAAAGTTTACATTTTAACCAGCAATAAATAAGGCTTCCCCTAAATCCACAACATCTGCAGCATTTGCTGTCATTTGCTTTATTGATCTTGGCCATTCTAACTGGTATAAGATAAAATCTCAAAGTATGTTTGATTTGTGTGGGTAGAATAAGTCATCATACCCTGATCAGCCTATAATGGCCCACACATGCACAACACCTGCTTCTGTATCCTGCATCCTTGAGATCTGACTGGTACATGGACACAACAGACAACAGAGTGCATGAACAGGCCAGCCAAACAGATAGTGCCAGCAACCAAGGGCTAGATGCCATGGACCAATTGGTAGGTGATGGGTATAAAGGTATTCCACAATACTGTGAGAATATAGTTTGCTTCTGTTCCTCACCTGACTCACAGTGTCTGTTTCACTGTTTCTGTGCATTCTTAGTCTCGACCCTGAAGCATCATCTTGTGGGGCTGAGGGCTAGAAGAGCAGATTTGTATTTTACTGAATAGAAAGGATGTTGAACATTTCTTTAGGTGCTTTTTAGTAGTTTGAATTTCCTTTTAAAAAAAATTCACTGTTTAGGTCTCCACCTTGTTATAAAATGGGATATTTATATTTTTATAATATTAATACTATAATATTATAAGACCGCTTATAATTAATATGCAGTCTTTTGAGTTCTTCAGATATGTAAAATTAAGCCCTCTATCAGATGTGTAGTTGGTAAAAATATTTTTCTAAACAGTTAACAGGTACCAAAGTTAAATCAGGAGCAAATAAACCATCTAAACAGTCCCATAGCCCCTAAAGAAGTTGCAAGTCATTGAAAGTCTCCCCACCAAAAAAAGCCTAGGAACAGATGGTTTTAGTGCAGAATTTTATCAGACCTTCCAAAAAGACATAATACCAATTCCCTATAAACTATTACACAAAATAAAAACAGAAGTAACAATACCCAATTTGTTTTATGATGCTACAATTACACTCACACCTAATTTACACAAACACCCACAAGGAAGAGAACTTCAAACTAATCTCCCTCCTTCAAACTGAATCCATGAACACATCAAAACAATTATCCAGCATGATCAAGAAAACTTTATCCCGGGAATGCAGAAATGGTTCAATATTGAGAAATTTATCAATGTAATCCACTAAATAAACAAACTCAAAGAAAAAAACACATATCACTAGATACTGAGAAAGCATTTGACAAAATTCAACACCCCTTCATTGTAAAATTCTTGGAAAGAAAAGGAATCCAAGGCCCATAACTGAACATAGTAAAAGAGCCAACATCAAACTAAATGGAGAGAAACTTGAAGCAATCCCACTAAAATCAAGGACTAGACAAGGCTGCCCACTTACTCCTTATCTACTCAATATAGTACTTGAAGACCTAGCCAGAGCAATTAGACAACAAATTGAGATCAAAAGCATACAAATTTGAAAGGAAGAAGTCAAAGTATCACTATTTGCAGATGATGTGATAGTATACTTTAGAACTCCTAAACAAACAAACAAACAAACAAACAAAAACAAACAAACAAAAACCCTTCAGCAAAGTGGCTGGATATAAAATTAACTCAAACAAATCAGTAGCCTTTTTCTACTTAAAAGATAAGCAGGCTGAGAAAGAAATTAGCTAACGTTCTGATGGGCTTTGGAAGCAGGAAAACTGAAGGAAATGTAGCTAAACCCACAGCATTGCTTGGGCAGTAGGTAATGTAACAGATTTTTCCTATCTTCAAGTAGGGAATCTATCCACACTGGTGAATCAATGTCTCTATTTAAAAATGTAGTCTTTTTATCTTGAAAGTGAATAATTGTTACTATTGTTATTTTATATTTTTTCTATCACATACAACTTACTACTGGCCACAGACACTGGGTGTATTTAAAAATTTACATATTGTACTTTTCAGTACAATTAAAATTATAATTTAAAATTAATGGTTATGATTTATCTGGTAATTTTCTCATATTTATTTAAAGAATATTTACTTTTGCTTTGTGAAATCAGTAAATTATCTTAATTTTTATGTACATATTATGTTTTCCTGTTATGTGTTCCTGTCACATTTTCTATTTTCTTTTATTATTTTTTTTATATGTGACCTCATTTAGAAATGTATTATAAGCATTGTGTTGCTATGCTGGATAACTTCTGAGCCCTGTATAAGCCGTTCAGAAAACGATTCTCTTAATAGAGAACAAAGGTGGTTTATTTCATGATCTTCCTTTCTGGATGATGTAAGTTTAAATATTTAATTAGAAAAACTTTGTGATTCTGCTTGTGTCAGATTCCCTGAGAGTTGAGCTGTAAATCGTCGTCAGCCACCATATAGGTACTCAGAATTTAACCCATGTCCACTGGAAGCATGGCCAGTGGTCATAAACATACAGCTTTCTCTTTAATCTCAGCAATGATCAGTCTTGTAGATAGCAGCTTGTGTAGTTGTCTAGTGAATGAACAATATTTATATAATTATTATCCTTCTCTTTAGAAAAGCTTACATGTTTCATTTTTACTCAAAATCTAAACCTCTCTTATGTCCTATCATAATTGATACAATCCAAACTATAAATTTAGATTAATAAGTATATTACAGAGCCATTTGAAAGACAAAATTAGCTTTTATGTTTGTGGAAATGGAGATATCTTTCAAGAAGTAGGAATGAAAAATATGTTGTAGAATTTAGTGTGTATTATCACACAGTCATCATCCTGAATCGCCAACCTATTGTTCCAGAGAAGAAGGCTTTTTTCATATATATATACATACATACATATGAATTGGATATTTTCATGTGACATTTAATATTTAATACTCAGGATTAATGAAGAAATGAAACCCATCCTTTTCAAGCACAATTTCACTACTCTATCCTTTCAGAAATAATCATTTGAAGCTGTCTATAGTAGCCAAAGGTATGGGTGACAGTCCTAATAAACAAGATGCCAGATCTCTAATGCTATGCAACAAGACAGTTGGCACTAGAATCATTGAGATCAACACTCATTACTGAAAATCTTCATAGAGTAAGAGATAATTAAAAGGCATAGTTTCAATGAAACATGACAAGCTCATGTTTCAATTCTCAATCCTCACAACTTTACTAGCTGACATAAAAAGAACAGTGTTCTATAATTGGATAGCTTTTCCATCCCCCACATCTCTAGCATGTTTAGATTTATACACATGTCCTTGGGAAAAAAAAGACTTCAATAAGACTTAAAGCTGTCATAGGGGCAAAGACATTTGGAGAATGAAAACAAAATTGAGAAACATGTATAACCAATGTAGATAGTGATTCAAGTATGGTCCAATGCTTCTTGCTTTCTTAGTGTTCTCTATACACATACATACATTTTCTTTATCTTTTTTTTATTGGATCATGAGAAGCAGATATCTGTTTGATTTTTGCTTGACTTTCTAAAACAGCAAGTCTTAATGAGTGTTTTTAAATAGATGACATTTAATGTCAATGTAATAGCCCTTAAATACCTATCCAGGTTGACATTGAAGAGTTTTGCAAGGCAATGAAGCTCACTATTGAATTTGTTTGGAATTGTGTTGGGGTCCACACTAGCCCCACATTGGGACGGCCAAAAAACGTTGAGGCCCAAGCAAAATGTTGAGGCCCAGGCCCACGTTTGGGCGGCCACTGTATCCCAGCACAAGCTGCTGCTCCGGTCTGCGGGTCGGGGTTCAGCAAGAGTGAGAGTGAGGATGGACTCGAAGAATGCAGACCAGACAGAGTGTAATTCAATCCCATTTATTCTTTAGTCTAAATCCTAAGTCTTGAGTTCCTAGTGCCTAGTCCCTAGTCCCTAGTGCCTCCAAGTTCCAAGTTACTTCTTCCAAGTTCTCTTCCAAGTGCCTGCTACCTAATGCCTAATTCCTACTCCAAGTTGTACTCTCTGAAGTGTCTCTTTCTCTCTTCTGTGTCTCCCTAATGTCTGCTGTGTCTGGTTCTGTTCTGTTCTGTTCTGTTCTGTTCTGTTCTATTCTGTTCTGTTCTGTTCTGTCTCTTCCTTTTATATGTCTCACTTCTAAGCCATGCCTTTTGGTCACACCTTTAATCATGCCCTTAGGTCTTGTCTCTAAATCTGATCTCTACACTTCTAAGTCACTCTTAAGTTACACACCTTTAATCTCACACACCTTTAATCTCACACACCTTTAATCTCAAAAGGTATCTAAACCAAGATTATCGGAGTGTGCTCAGCTGCTGTAGGCTATTGTAATCCAAGTCACATGTCAGGGTATATGGCTCAAGATGGCTGCAAAGCTGATAGCCGCTTTCTGCTAAAAGTCGGCCCCCAACAGAAATGTTGAAGAACATCAATGAATATTCATTCATGTATTATGCATAAATATTTTTGTATAATAAATACAACATTGAATTCATTAATTGTGGTAGAAACTATGTTTGCTGCAAAACTTCAACATTCACCTTATGGGTTTTCCACTAAAATGTACTAACCCTGCTCCCATAGGTTATCTGCATTGTCATTGTAAAGTATAGTCTACACTAAATGTAAAAATTAGCTAAAGGTTCATCTGTATTTTGGAAACATAGTTTGTTACATGGATACATTGCCATGAGAATTAAAGCCTTCTCATAGCATAGTAACGAAAACTTATGAAAAATACCTGAAGAGATCTATGTTTAACATGTACAATAGTAGATACAATTTTTTAGTAAGATAGTTCAGATAGTTCTGTTCTTGTTTACAAGAAATCCATGCTCTTTCTTTTTTCTCAGCTTCCAAAGAAACCAGCCAATACACTTAATGATTTATTTCAATGCTAATAAAGGAAGAGTTTGGGTTTCATTTCTTTCTTGTTCAACGTTTGTATGTCACTTTCTAAATATTATGTGAATGAAGTCTGAAACTTCTATCCAAAAAATTTGCAAGCATATTTTCCTATCCAGAAGTTAGTTATCAATTATAATTCAAAAAAAGAGATTACTTTGTCCTTCAACCTACTTCTACGTAATTTTAATTCCTTGGTATGAGGTGTTTTCTGTAATAGGTTCTACTCTATTGTCAGGCCTTGGCCATTTAACCTGCACCATCAATCATGTAGGAGGCAGGTAGAGGGCGTGATTAACAAGTGTCCACCACCAGAGATTAAAATATTAATGAGTTATCTAAAGGCTGTGGGGTTGTAGCTAATTAAGTTATTCCCGCCTCTTTTCCCCCTCCCTATAAAAAGCCAGGCCTCCTGACTTTTGGGGGGTAGTGCGCACTATCTACACCCATTCACCATTCCATGAACAATAAAAGCTTTGGAAAACCAGACTCCACGTGTAGCCTGGGCCTTCCTGCACCTGCTGCCAGGTTCCCAGCCTTTGGAACCTTGAACTGCATCTACCAGCCTGCGGTGACTGTATGAATGTGGGACCCTCTGCTGGTGGTGTGGGAAACCCACCGGGACCCCGCTGATGGACTGCCATGGAACCCCTCTGCCAGACTCCCCCATGATGAGTTGTTTTTTTTTTTTTTTTTTTTTTTTTCCCCACAGCTGGCGCCTAACGTGGGGCACAAACACACACATCTACAAGAACCATCCTGGCTAAGTCTGCTAAACAAGTATACTTCCTGTGAGGTGTGGTACCAGGGCTTTCCTGGTCCTCTCTCAGCACACGCCCCATGCATTCCCCACCTCCATCCTGCTTGTGTCCTGAGACCCCTGATGGTGGCCAATCTCAGTGCATGGACCTGTCGCCATGTGCCCCAACAGTCTCTGTCCTGTCTTGCCCCCACCCCACGTGGTGGCTGGGGCACAGAATGGAGATTCTCACCAGAGAGCCCTACACATGCAATCAGGCTGAATTCGATCCCTGCCCAAACGTGAGCCCCACTCTGCTGAGTCTGTTTGGTGCAGTGTGAGAATGCCTGCTTAGCCTCTGCTTTTCTGCAGTAGATTCAGTCTTCCTGAGACACCCACCCCTGCCAAAGGATGGCACAGACCAGGGACACAACAGAGATCCACACTCGTGTACCCACGCACGGGCCTACATTGTTTTCCACAAGTGGAAGCCAGCTCCACAAGCGCTGCCCGCTGGTGCCTGCAAAAACCGTGAGTAACATCTCTCTGTCCACCCTACCCCCTCTTTCTCTCTCTTGGATTCTTACCTATAGTCTAACTCCTGCCTAGTGCAAAAAGACTAGGTCTCTCTCTCCATGTGTTCTCCAGCTCAAGGGCAAGATGGCAGCGGCTTCCTAGCCCCCCACTCTTCCCATCCCCCCAGCTCCACAGCTGGCTCCTTCACAGCTAACAGCTGTCCTTCAAGCTGGACAAAACTGGACTCCATGTGTTGCCTGGGCCTTCCTGCGCCTGCTGCCAGGTTCCCAGCCTTTGGAACCTTGAATTGCAGCCACCAGCCCGTAGTGACTGCATGAATGTGGGACCCTCTGCCGGAGCTCGCTGGGACCCCGCTGCTGGACCACCATTGGAACCCACTGCTAGACTCCCCCACAAAGAGGGTTTTTTTCCCACACTCTATGGTTTATGAACTTAACCACAATTATGTAGCTAGGTTTACAGTATAAGACATGACTTACTTCCTATTATGTGGGCTTTAAATCTAATTAGACAACTGTTGCTTATCCCCAAGATAAGAGTATAACTTATGCTCCCATGAGATATATATATATTCTCTGCTGGACACTTCTGCAGTTCATAGACTTTTTAATAGCTGGATAGGACTAGTGAACTCTCTTCTCCTTTGGCAATATTCATATTACCTTTAGATACAATGAAAGGTACTGCTCAGGAAAAAGGCTTTCATTCTGTTCCAGCTTCATTTTTGCAATACTGTGTCCAAAGTCCGTGGTGGTTTTAGTGATAACAACTTATCTTCAAGGTTTTGGAGACAAACTGGGGCAACAGCAGTAATCTATAAAAGGTTAGGAGTCACTTGAATTTTCCTGACAATCAAAATGACGGGAAGTTTTCCATTCATAAGCACTGGGCTTTTTGTTAGTCTATGCCTCTTAGGTGGCACATTAAGACACCAAGTCTCATAACTTCACCCAGAATACATATAAATGTATACTAATATGCTTATATAGTATATGTATTTTAAAATAAGCATAAAACCGTGTTTCTCTGGGGCCTTCCTCTCCTCTTTCCATTGACTGTGTCCCATTCTATTATTCAACTTTGCTCTTCCTAGTCTCTGTGTATATAAATTGCAGAAGAGATGGTGGAATGATTTGTAAGGGCTATTGAGAAATTTTAATCCAGCAACGTGGCTATTCTGGAAGAGATCACATAACTGACTGGAATGAAGACACACTTTTAGCACTAACAATTATAATCATCATCATCATCATCATCATCATCATCATCATCATCCCAAACACTGTTGTCTAATTGAGGCACACACAAAGTGAAGAATCAAGGAAAGATCTAACAGAATGTGTTAGAGATACAAAAATGAGCAGCTCTCATGATGACAGACAGGAAAAAGGGGCTACTTACAGAGGAGTGAGGGAAAGAGAGGTGACTGAATTCAATTTAGTTCAGTTGAGTTCAATTCAGTTCAGTGCATTTAAGTTCAGTTCATAGCAGTTCAGTTTAGAGTCAGTCTTTCCAAGAATCGCAAATTAGTCAGTAGCCAAGAGAAACCAATGTGAATCAGTTATCTTGGAAAGGAGTTTGAACAAAATCAGCTGAGTAGAATGAACTACCCAGATTCCAGAAAGAGCTACAGAGAGTGAGTTAATTCAACAATAAATCTTAGAGGCTGAATAATTCTAGGCCTTGTTTAGATCTCTAGGAGAAAAATGAATATGATCAAATATTGTGTATAGTATTCTCAAAGAGTAAATAAGATAGTTAATAGTATGAATTTTTGTTTTTATTGTTTTCTTACCTGTTTGTTTGTTGACATCCTCTTTTCATATTCTACTTTAATGACATTAATCGGTACAGGCAAGTTAATTTATGTTGACTGAAAACATAAGAAAAATATTCCTTTGTAACAACCCAGCCTCTTTTATGTTCTAAGTAATCTGGAGAAGGAACAACAGTGATGTACTGGAAAGCTTTGGAAGGAAATGGGAGAACCATAAAAAACAACAACAAATAAAACATTTCTACTTTTGTTATTGTTTTCACAGCATGTTCTCACCAAGAAGAAAGAGAGTGAGTCATGTGGTACCTGCTCACTTTACTCTGCAAATATAATGTGTCTCAAGGTATTTTTTAAAAATCTCTTTATAGATTCACTATTAAACCTTAAACGTGATGATAATGGCACTGTATCAAAAGTTCTGATTTTTTTGCCATTAGATTCCTAGGAGAACAATTTAAATAGGTCAGTTCACAAATATTGAAATAGCTTCTCTGAAAATGGTTCTCAAAACTGAACATTTGTCAGGCCCTGCTACTAAGTTATTATTCTGTGAGACCATCTAAAACTATCTACTCATCCTGTTTTTCTACTATATATTCCTCTTCTATTCAACCTCTTTTTTTATCCAACACAATATTTTTATTGATTATTTGGGAGTTTTACATAATTCACCATGCTTATACTACCTTCCCAGTCCTCCAAGGAGCCCCCCCCACACACACACTTAAGGCATCCTCTACAGAAGAAAGAAAAAAGGAATAAAAAATTATCAAGTCCATTTTGTTTGCCCATAACCTACTGGCATTTGGACAAACTTACAGGTGCCAGCTCTTTAAAGGTAACTGAGTGCTTCTCCAACCCTGCCAGAAGCCAACAAGTGACAAGAGCTACACTTTTAGCATTCCTATCACAATAATTAAGAGTTCTCTTTAGTGAATTTCTGTTTCATTTTGGGGTGTGAGGAGTGGTGGTTGTAGAAGAAAAAGGTTTTCACAGAAGCTTCTATGTCTCTTATTCTCAACTGTGAGTCTACAGTCATCAATATTACTGAAAATAATCTTCCTAGCCCTTCACAGTCACTGAAAACATGGGCTATGGTGCCATCATAGACCACAGACCTCAACCTAGTCTCCAATAGCTGTATCAATCATAAACATCAACATGAATTTTGGCTGCAGTATATATTTTTCTGCTTAAAATTAACTTACTTTTAAGAAAACAATGCCACCAACCTTATGATATCTAAAGTTTTTCAGATTGCCTTTTATAAATGAAGCTAAATTTATAACACTAATTTTAAATTCTGAACTCTCTCATTCCTCTGACCCAGAATAAGGAAAATATGTTTATTATGACAATCATTTGATGAAAACAGCTAATAGGTTGAAAGCCTTATTAACAAAAACTTGTATCCACCATAACTGATAGAATGTTGTAATTTTGAATGCTACTCTGAATAAGTTTGGGTCACTAGGGTAACTTCTTTCTTTACAGTACTCTGTTAATCATTTCTTTCAAAATGAATTCCTGTCTTCCTGTTTTCAGTATTCTTTAGTTGTTTGTGGTATTTCATATAGGTTGAGGCAGCCCAAGTTTTCCTAATCCTATTCACACTAACATGTCTGTTAAAGTCTTATTTTTTGAGCTCCTAGTTAGGCAGTAGCTGTAGGCATGATAACGAACATGATCACTATAAAATGAATTTTGGTCCTCTGGAATAAGAACAAACACTCTTATTCACATAATTTGTTGCTCTAGAACAATCCAGATTTCAATAAATAATAGTCTTTGATTCTTCTGCCTTTGCCTTCAAGATTTTGATAAAACTACTAAACTTGAAACTTTAATGTGTGTGCAGAGGACCTGGAGTATACCAATGCAGGTTCAGTCTCTGGGAATTCATAGGAGCTGTCCTCATGTTCATGTGCAGGAGTTCTCAATATGTAGTTCTTATACAGCTTTGGTGGTGGCATATCAGACATCCTGCATATCAGATGTTATATTACATTCATAACAGGAGCAAAATTATAGTTATGAATCAGCAGTGAAATTCTTTTATGGATGAGTTCACCATAACATGATGGAGTATATTGAAGGATCACAGCATCAGAAAGCTTGAGTAACACTGATTTAGACTTGTTTGTATCTGTTATTCTCTTTTGACCCCCCTTTTTTTTTGCCTTCTATTTTACAGGGCTCTCTAATCTGTGAGGGAAGTGATTTGATGGAGCCTGGAGACATGACTTTTAGGGTGGAATGTATCAATGTCTCTCACTCAATGTCTCACATAATGTCTGGCTGTGGATCTTTGTATTTGCTTCTATATTTTCAGAAGGAAGCTTCTCTGATGCTAGCCAAAAAAAAAAAAAAAAAAACCGATCTGTGTGATCTGTGATTGTAGCAAAATATTATTAGAAATCATCTTATCATTACAAATTTTTTCCTTTTATTTTATTTATTTATTTATTTTTTTGATTTTTTGTTTTTTCGAGACAACGTTTCTCTGTATAGCCTTGGCTCTCCTGGAACTCACTCGGTAGACCAGGCTGGTCTTAAACTCAGAAATCTGCTTGCCTCTGCCTCCCAAGTGCTGGAATTAAAAGCGTGCGGCACCACTGCCCAGACTTTTTTTCCTTTTTATCTACCATTATTATTTGGTTTTACCATAGTTCTCTGGGCTATCTCATCTCAAATTCTTGGTAATATAAACAATACCTACCCAACTTCATGTTATTTCTTTATTTCAAAATAAAACAAAAAAACTTAAATTACTCTCCCTAAAACTAAAGAGACTAATGAAAAAATTAGAGAAACCAAGTCACTAAGACAAAAAATACCAAAATTTAACAAAAATTACACACCCACACCTACACCCACACACATGTGTATGTGTGTGTGTGTATGTGTGCACAGGCACTCAACACAACCAAAATAACAAACAAAAAGCAAGCTAACATACAAAAACTTGGAATTCATTTTGTGGTAGTCAATTATTTCTGGTCTTGTAGACTGCCTTGTATTATAGTTTGTATACCAATTGATGATATGTGAATCAAAACTGATTTCCCTTTTGCAGCTGACATCAATTGCAAATAGTTTCTTAGTTATGGGTAGAACCCCAGGTCCACTGCTAGGATCCTGTCTGGCTTGAACATGTGCAGGTATCGTTCCTGCTGCCACAATCTCTATGAGTTTATACGTGTATTAGTCCTGCTGTGCCCAGAGACACTGTTTTCTTGGAGTCATCCATTACATCTAACTCTTACAGTCTTTCTCTCCCCTACTCTGCACGCATTCCTGCACCTAGAGATGAATGGTTTAATACACACATCCCATTTTAAGGATAAAGGTTTCAAATTTTCTTAATCTATGTATATTTTTTACTTTGGGAACTCAGGTAACTACCATAAAATGCAATAAGTAGCTTTTCTGATGAGTTTTGAATGATGTTCAGCTAAATGAATTTAGCAATATGTGATTGAAAGTAATTTTATTATTACATTCATTTTGCAAAACAATAGTATTAAGTGTTTTAATAGACCTATGATAAATCAACTATCAGGTTCTTGTCCAGTTTAGCAGTGTCATGCACGAGTTTTATCTAAAAGGTATGAGCCTTGGATCATGTTATAAACAGGTAATTTGTTACTTGCATGATACTTATACCCATTTTCATCAGTATATTTTATATATGCAGCTTACAGTTTTAGGTTAAGGAGTTTGTAGTTGGGTGAAACTGATGATTTATTTATTTTTCTCAGGTAGTATGCAATGTTCCTTCCAGGACCATAAACATTACTCGGCAGGGGTATAGCTTCTGGTTTTCATTATCCATTTATCAGTTCATGGACATCTAAGCTGTTTTCCATTCTGACTATTATGATTAAAGGTCAATAATATACTAGCAAATATCTAGAGATAAACTTTCAATATATGAAAAAGTTAAGCTTTTATTAAATAAATATTATCTGATATACTTTCAGACATGTCATTCTACTTAATCTTTCTGTTAAATATGTATTTATGAACTTAGGCAGAGAGTATGTATGAGGAATTGAAGAGAAGAAATGGAAGATAAAATCTATTGTTATCTTACAGTTGAAAACATATTTTTAAAGATTAATACTAAAACCTATTTTTGAAAATGTTAGTAACCACAACTATTTTAATCTAAGGTTATTCTTTCATTGCCCTCCAGATATGAAAGTACCCACCACTGTCAGTAAGTAAATGATAAGGTCATATGGTGATCTGACCTTGAGTCTATGCATGTGTTTACTGGATGGCTGCCTCTTCAAAAACAACACACACACACACACACACACACACACACACACACACCACATTTTAACACTGAAAGGAATGTCATTAAAAATATCTTTAGTTAGTAATGTAATGTAAGCAAGCTTATAAAGTTACTAATTTGAGGACAAAGGGGTCTGTGGTGATTTGAATAAGAATTAGAAGAATGCAAATCAATGTAGGTGCACATTGAGAGTTACTAGCATTATACTATTTCTAGTTCTTTCATTTTGTTTTATTTTGTGTGTAATGATATAATCTCTCAGCTTCCACATCTTATAGGCAAACCTGCTGCTTGTATATCTCGGCTTTTATGAATGCTTACCTTCTAGAATCACATTGTGACTTCAACCTTATGATCAAGAGTCTGGCATTCAAACAATACCTAGTTCAGGACTTTCTGATCTTGGGTTTTGGGACACTTCACTTCTATGGCCTGTCAATATTTTGAGTTCTTCTAGATGCCTGGGCTTTTCCATTTCAACTCTTCACATTCTCTTTCTTTCTCTATACTTTTGTCTTTCTTTACTTCTACAATATTTGAATCCTGCTATTCCTTTTTCTCTATAGACTCTTTAGACACATAACCACTACTACTGCTATTATTACTGCAACCACCAGGAGCTACCTCTTTCTCTACTTCAAGTTAATACACCAAGCTGTTTAACTCAGGATAAAACTGTTTAAGAGAAGCGTTTTGATGGAGGGAGTGTCTTAAATCACAATAGCAGGTGCCAGGAGGCTATCTTTCAGATAACTTAAAAACAAGTTGAAAAGTCTATTACATAGTCTTCAACAATGTGTGGAATGGATGTGGTATGAAAAATACAGAAGTACAATATTTGTGAATTCATATGCCATTTCATCAAATACAGGGCTTACTTCATGAAGAATCACATGATGTTAATAGTAACCCACTACAGGGATCACTTTGATCCAATCACAAGAATTCTGTGATGCCACCAGAAAAGTGTTACAGATACGCCTAAATGAAATTAGTTGCATAGGGAGTAAAATCAGTCCTTTGGCATGTCTCCTGGAAAAGATGTCTTCTTAAACTGATGTAAATTATCTAGTTCAGCTGTTCTTCAAGCAACTTTTTTAGACATAAATTGTGGTTATAGAAGTCCCATGTACACTTCAATGGACTGGTAAGACAGTAGTATAATCAACATTGGAAAGTAGTTAATTTCAGTGACTGTTCTCTGCTCAAGGCTTCCACTTTAAGAAAAAGGTCTGTCAGCTATCTTTCAAAGGATAAAATATCCTGGCCCTGAAATTTCCTTAGAGTGATAATGTTCTCAATAATATTTAATATGTAATAATACCTCAGTTGTGTCAAATAAAAAAGACCATGAAGATTCAAAAGATACCTGAGTGATTAATATCTGTATTTTGCTTCTATTTTGTGGCATTTGCAGAAGCCTTAGTAGAACCACTTTTTGTCATTGTAAGCTATAAGTATCCTCAGAGTATGTTGTCCAGAGCTATCATGGGATATAGATATATCAGCATTGGCATACCTATGACATTTTTTCCCTTTCAGTGTGTCTTTAAGTCTGAGTGAGAATTCAAGCTAAGTTTCATATATACACAGAGTAGTTCAATCATGAAAGGTTTGTGTGGGAGGTGGCTTCATGAACCAGTTTGAGGAAAGATTATGATAGAAACCAGAGGTTCTCAACTGTTAAACTCATTTACTTTTAACTGAGAATGTATACCCCACAGAAGCCTATTGAGTGTTTCAAGACAAGGCATGGTCCAACCTCTTCTTTTTTTAAACCCCTCCCAGCACTATTTTTAAAGAAACTGGTTTGACAGTTCCCAGTCTCAATATTTATGATCTGTAATGTACAATTTAATACTCTACAGACCAAGTCATGGACATATAGTTATTTTTCTGAGAAAAGAAATAACTGAAGAGGAATGATTCACACAAGTTATATATTTATCAAATATCTTTAAATCACATTATTATATAATAATATTGGGCAAAGACTACTAGGACAGGAATCTCCAATGTAAACAGAAAGCTCCATTGTAAACAAAAATAATCAGTCTAAAAACAATTTAAAAGTTTCTGTAGATATTGTGGCATGGTTTGGAGACAAAACTTGTTTCTATGATCTACTTTCTATGAACTAAAATTAGGTGATTGGCTTCTCACACTCCTTTCTTTATTCAACTCCATCAGAGTATTCTCATGATTCAGCAGAAATGAAAAAAAAAGAAAGAAAAAAAGAGAAAAAAAACCGAAACCTTTGACCTAATGAAAATAACAGGATAGCCTTTGCGTGTAATCTGAGGGATACCTCATTGTAATATCTGCATCTAAGCTTTCTTTCTGTATGATTTTTGTTATCCTGTAATTGGGAAACTATCAGTTTCTGTAGGTGCTAATCAACCCTTGTAGAACTCACACTGGATATTTGGTAAATTCTAGTAAATTCAGTACATTGTAAAATAGATACTAGATTTCCAAACAACACAAGAGAAGAGAAAAAAAATAAAGCCTATATTTGAAATCAGTAAATGATATAAAGCATACAAATAATTTATATCACATAGTTGAGAAACTGTAAGACATGTAAGATGTAATACATCTATTAACAACTGTTTAAGAAAGTTAATTTGTAAAAACAAAACAAATTAACAAGCAAATAAACAAAAACATTAAGAAAAAGAAAACCCCATATTTGCTAAATCTAATCCTTTTTTTTTTTTTAAATTGGCTCTTTAATTTATTAATTTGTGATCACTTTTCCATTTTGGTAAAAACAACCATCACATGATTCATTTTACTTCATCATATACAAAAATGAAATGTCTTTTACTTTAAAAAAATACTCAGAAGAAAATAGATTCTACAAAACAATATAGTCATGTTTATATACACAGTACTCACACTCCTATGATAAAGTAATAATTGCTCTAATTATGTCTAGTTGTCTGTACATTTGTCTGTGAATATGAAAATTGCAGATAAATATGATATTTGTGTGGGTGTGCTTTCATATATGCAGACAAATATGCATATATTCAAATTCCCGAAGATAGCACCAAGTGTTAATCTTCAGTTATTGTTTTCAAGCTTGTTTTTTCCTCTTCTTAGAACTATGAATCATTGATTAGACAAGGTTGACTAGTCAGCAGGTCCCAAGATTTTACCTGATTCTTTCTTCTCAGTCCTTGGGGTGTTAAAAACACACTCCTCCATGTCTGGCTTCATGTATGTATGCTATGGCTCAAACTCAGAACCTTGTGCTGTTTGACAAGCAGTTTTCTAACTAAAGTATCTTTCAAGTCTGTTAGTTATTTTATTCATAACTTTCTAGTAAAAATATAAGGCATTAGGCCAGCATATTTGTCTGTGGGTTGGCAACACTATCTCTCAACTTTCTGCCTTTCCTTTCTACTGGAGATGGGTTCTACTCAATCCCTCTGTCCACTGTGGGAAATTTCATCTAAGGTCCTTTGAATTCGGATAGTCTCTGACTCCAAGATCTCTGGCACTTTCTATAGGGTCACCCCACCTCCCACCCCCTGATCCTGTTTCCCTTTTACCTCTCTCTCTATTCTCCCACCCAGGTTCTTCTCTCCCTTTGCCTCTCATGGTTACTTTCTTCTCCTTGCCAGGTAGGATTGAAGCAGTCTGCTTGTTAACATTCTTAAGTTCTGTGGATTATATCCTAGATATTCTGTATTTTTTTGTTAATATTTACTTACTAATGAGTACACATCTTGCATGTTTTGGGTCTGAGTTACCATCACTCAGTATGATATTCCTTACTTCCATTTATTTGTTTGCAGACCTCAAAATGTCCTTGTTCTTAATAGCTGAATAGTATTCCACTGTGAAAATAAACCCTATTTTCTGTATTCTGTATCCATTGTTTCCTTGTGGGACATCTGGATTGTTTTAGGTTCTGGCTATCACAAAATTGTTCCTGTCCAAAAAAAAAAAAAAATAAAAAAAAATAAGAAACTGAGGGAAAAGAGATCTAGTGATTGGCCCAATTTGGAATCTATCTCAAAAGAATACTCCAAGTCCTGATAGACAGGAGCCTAGCATGGCTGTCTTCTGAGAGGCCCAACAAACCTCTGACTGAGATAGAAGCAAACACATGTTATACTAAAGTTGAGGAGCCCTGTGGTAGAGTTAGAAAAAACCTGGAGGAAACTGAAGAGAAGAGTAACCCCATAAGAAGATAAGAAGTCTCGCCTAACCCAGACCACTGAGACCTCTCAGACACTGAGCCAACAACCAAGTAGCATACACAGGCTGGCCCAAGGCCCCAGACACATATAAAGCAGAAGACTACCTTTTGACCTTAATAGGAGAGGACATGCCTAACACCAGAGAGACTTGAGGCTCAGGGAGTGAGAAGGCCTGGCAAAGGTGAGGATATCTGGACATTTTCTTACAGACATGGGGGAGGATGAATGTGATGAGGAACTATAGGAGCATAGACTAAGAGTGGGGCAATGACTGGACTGTAAAAAATTAAAATTTATATATATATATATATATATTATAATATATATGATATATAATATATCTCTATGTATACATATATATATATGTATATATATACATATATATATATATGATCAGTGGTTTTAACAGTATTTTATTCTGTGTCAAAATAATAGTCAAATTACATACATACTTAAAGAAATTGAATAATTGTATTTTAAATAGACTGTAAGAATTTTAAACTTTCCATTGAACAAAGTCAGTGGTTCATGATGTTGCTTAAAAATGAAAGAAAAAACAAAAATGGAACCAAAAACAACCACACCAAAAAAAGAATAAAAAATGTAAAACAAAAAAACCATGTACTCAAATTATCATTTATATAATTTAGATTTAATGATTATTGTAAATAATTTGTTAGACATATAAATGCAGATATAATGGGGAACTTCCAAATGGTTTTATGTTTTCTTTTTGGCCCTCTCTTTGTATCATACCTTCATAGCGACTATAGACAATATCTCATACTGTGATGAAGCAGAGGATTTGCTCATATACACCCACTAAACAAAGTTTGTCAGTGATTTTCTTGATTGTCAATTTATATGGAAATATGAAGGAAAGTGTGACGATTATTTGTAGATTTTTTAACTTGGTTGGAGAGAAAGAGTATTCTAGAAATTTCTCTGAAATATTTTGTGAACAAAGATATCTGAATTTTACAGCTTCCAAGGAAGTACTGAAAGTTCATTGAAATGCAAGTGAAGAAGTCAAGAGAATCCTGGCTTCAGGATGTTTGTCACTTTCTGTTCACCAAAGCATAAAAAAATATGTTCAGTTTTCTAAATCAGCTTTATTGCAACTGTATGTTCACAGCTGAATATCTATGTGCCATTTCTACAATAGTAAATGAACTATAATGTCTTCTTTAAAACAAAATCTGCAAGCTGGGTGTCATGGTGTATACCTTTAATCCTAGCACTTAGGAGGAAGAGGCAACTAAATCTCTGGGAATTTGGAGTTATCTTGGTTTACATAGTGAGTTCCAGACATCTAGGGCTATGAACAAAAACCTTGTACCAAAAAGTCAAGAAATATGATGTCATTTTTAATTGGGTGAATAATTGTAGTATAATTATATTATATTTTTCTATGTTGATGGACATCTAGGTTGTTTCCAGTTTTGAGGTATTAAAAATACAGCTGATATGAACAAAGTTGAACAAGTGACTTTGTGAAAGGTTGCAATATCCTTTTAGTATGTTCCCTAGAGTGGTATAACTGGGCCATGAGGTAGATGGGTGTATATCCTTCTCAGGAATCACCATACTAATTCCCATGGTCATGATACATGTTTGTATTCCTATAATCAATAAGTGTTCTCTTTACTCCACAACCTTTCTTGCATGAGCTGTAAATTGTTTTACTGATATTATCCATTTTGACAGGTGTAAGACAAAATATAAAAGTTTTAGTTTGCATTTCCCTAATGACTAAGAATGTTGAACATTTTAAGTGTTTCTCATCTCTTCGAGGAAGGCTCAAGGAACCCTGCAAATGTGGTGGTGAAAAACATAAGAGCCAGTGATGATGGAAACATCAAGAAAGAAGGCTCTCTAAATCAATGTCATCAAAGTACATATGAACTAACAGAGACTGAAGCAGTAAAAGCTGGGCCTGAACATGTCTGCACCAAGTGTTTTGCATCTTTATTATTGGTTCAGGTTTAATTTTTTATGGGACTTTTGAATATGCAAGTGTTTTCCTACACTGAAGCCTTTTCTTGGGCTCCTTTCCTTCTGATTTATTTTTTGTTTGCTTATTGGTTGGTTAGTTAGTTTTGTCCAATTCTGGTATGTTGTCTTTTATTCTATTTCATATTTTATTTTGTTATTTTATTGTATTATTACTTGTAAGCCTTTTTATTATCTCATGAGAGACAGAGAGGTAGTAGATCTTGATGCAAGGAGAGTAGGGAGAGTCTGGGAGGAGTAGTGTGAGGTTGTATGGGGACTGTTTTGAAGAAAAGGTAAATCTATTTATAATAGGTGGGAAGTAAATTAGTACATTAATACAAAAATAAGCTACAAAATCTTTGAGGCTTAGAAATAATGTTACATACTAGCACATGTTAAAAACAGGATACTATTTACTATAGAAATGGTATGGACTACTGTCTAGTACATAAATGATTCCTTAACTTTAAATAGTATTCATTAACTTTATTGTCAGATTTAGACTTGATACTGATTTATTTAACCATGTGAAAAAAGATACCTTTATTCAAAATAATAGAATTGGCTTCTATGCATTTTAGTATAACAACAGCTTAAATCACATTGGTACAATGAAGAAGCTCTTTTATGCATTTCTCAACAGATAATGCCAAAAGTCTGAGTTTTATCCTTTTTGGTTTTATCATTAGCATATAATCAAAGTAAAAAAAAGTATCTCCTTTTGAAAACTTCAAACATGCCAACAGTGTTCTCAACTAGCATTCACCATCATTACACATATTCCATTATTACACTTATTCTTGTTATACTTATTTCTTATTTCCATTCACTGGGAGGTTCTTCTCTTAAATTGCTGCTATTCTAATTGAATACACACACACACACACACACACACAGCCTAGATCTTATACAAAATATGTATTTATTATTAATCTGGCTTCTTTTATTTAAAATGATTGTCTTTTGATCAAACCATTTTCTTGAAATAATATAATTTTTTTCTCTTTTGTAATTAAATAAAACTCCATATTGTTTCATTATCCATTTACCTTTTGATATTGAGAAATATCTGTATGACAAATAAATTAAATATTTCATATAATAAAATGATTTATACTTTCAGTCTTCACTTCTGCCTTCACATGTGGATCAGCATACCTAGTCCCACCCCACAGCCTTGCATGCCTCCCCGGAGATGTTCTTTAAACTAGAACTCACAGGTGAAATTCTCAACCAACATCCCCTCCTTCTGGGACCCCATCAAGCCCACAAACTGTGGACTCTGTCCCACACTCTCTGATGTCTATCTTCCTTCTGGAATGCACCTCCACCTGCAGTCATTGATTGGCACATCGTGACTCACCCCACAGCCCTGCTTCCCTCTTAGAAGGCTGGCTCCAACCTGAAACATACAGCTCTACCTGTCTTCAGGTAGAAATGTTGGCTCCATCCCAGAATACCCAGGCCAGCCAGAATTAGAGACAACCAGATGATAAAAGACAAGCAGAAGAACATAATCAACAGAAGCAGTTGCATTAGAGCAACATCAGAACACAGCTATTGTACTATGGCAATCCCTGGGTATACTAACATACCTGAAAAGAAATACGATGACCTTAAATCCCATCTTCTATAGATAATAAAGGCTATTAAAGAAGATATAAAGATTCCCTTAGAGAAATACAGAAAAAGGCAATCAAATAGTTAGAAGCTTGTAAAAAGAGAAAAAAAAATCTCTTAAATAAATGTAGGAGAATACAATCAAATATTTCTATGAAATAAATAAAACTGTTCAAGACTAAAAAATGAATATGGAAGCAAAAAGAAAATATACTTGGAGGCAACCCTGGAGATGTAAAACTTAGGAAAGAGAATAGAAACTTAAAAATGTAAGCATCACCAACAGAATAAAAAAGATGAAAGAGAAAAAGCTCAGGAGTAGAAGATACAGTTGGAAAAAAGTCAAAGAAATGGAAAATCTCAAAAGTTTCTAACTCAAAACATTCAGGAAATTTTAGCCACTAGAAAAAAGACCAAACTTAAGAATAATAGGAATAAAAGAGGGTGAAGATTAACAGTTCAAAGGGCCAGAAAACATCTTCAACAAAATCTTAGAAGAAAATTTTCCTAACCTAAAGAAACAGATGGTCATAAATATACAAGAAGCTTACAGAACACCAAATATATTGAACCAAAAAACAAACTTTTTTCACCACATAATAATCAAAACACTAAATATACAGAACAAAAAAAAAGAATAATAAACTGAGAGAAAAATGTCAAGTAACATATAAAGGCAGACCTATAACTATTACACCGGACTTCTCAACAGAGATTCTAAAAGTGAGAAGATCTTATATAAATGTCTTGCAGACCCTAAGAGACCACTGATTCACAATGATGTCAGCCCAGACTCAGCAAAATTATCAGTGAACATAGACTGAGAAACCAAGGTATTCCATGACAAAAATTTAAAACAATATCTTTCTACAAATCCAGTTCTACAGAGGATACTAAAAGGAAAACTCCAATACAAAGAGGGTAATTATACCCACAAAACCACAAAAAACATCATATCACAGTAAAACCAAAAGAAGATAATAATATACACAGAGTAATAGGACCAAAATTAAAATAACAAGAATCATTGATCATTAATATCTCTCAATATCAATGGACTCAATTCACCAATAAAAAGAAACAGGTTAACAGACTGGATACTTAAATAAGATCTATCATTCAGTGATATACAAGAAATATACCCCAGCAAGAAATATAAACATTATCTTAGAATAAAGGGCTAAAAAAATACTTTTTCAGAAAACCCACCAAAGATACAAGATAGAGTAGCCATTCTAGTATTAAATTAAATAGACTTTCAACCAATAATTATCAAAATAATATGGGGGATGACACTTCAAATTCATCAAAGAAAAAATAATCATCAAGATAAGATTTCAATTCTGAACATCTTTGGCCCCAAAGCAAGGGCAACCACATTAACAGAAGAAACTTTACTAAAGCTCAAATCACACATTGAATCCCACAAAACAATTGTGGGAAACTTTGACCTAAACATAATGATAGAAATACTT
Organism: Arvicanthis niloticus; assembly: GCF_011762505.2. Lineage (NCBI taxonomy): Eukaryota > Metazoa > Chordata > Mammalia > Rodentia > Muridae > Arvicanthis > Arvicanthis niloticus. Next base: position 11,766,967 of record NC_133437.1, read on the forward strand.
AAACATAATAAAATAAAATAAAATAAAATAAAATAAAATAAATAAAATAAAATAAAATAAAATAAAGTAAAAGCACATACCTAAAGCAATATACAGTAAGCCAAAAGCCAATATCAAATTAAAGGGAAAGAAACATGAAGCAATCACACAGAATTCGGGGACATGACAAAGCTGCTCCTTCTCTCTCTCTCTATTCAACACAGCACTTAAAGGTCTAGCAATAGCAGTAAGACAAAAAATAGTGGATACAAATTGAAAAGGAAAAAGTCAAGGATTCACTATTTCCGAATGAAATAGTAATCACATAAATGTTCCACATAATTCTACCAGAGAACTCCTACAGCTGACAAACAGATTCAGCAATGTGATGGGTACAAAATTAACTGACAGAAATCAGTAGCCATCTTTTATGTAAATGATAAATAGGATGAGAAAGAAATCAAGGAAATAACACCCTTCACATTATCCACAAATAATATAAAGTACTTTGGTGTAACTCTTACCAAGGAAGTATAAAGTCTTATACAAGAAATTATAGTCTCTGAAGAAAGAAATTGAAAAAGAAATTAGAAGATGCAAGGAGGTCTCATGCTCATGGATAGGTAGGATTTTATAGGGAAATGGCCATCTTGTCAAAAGCAATCTACAGATTCAATGCAATTACCATCAAATTTCCAACACATTTTTACAGACCTTCAAAGAACAATTCTCAACTTTATATGGAAAAACAAAACAAAATGAAACAAACAAACAAACACAAGGATTGATTGCCAAATCAATCCTGTAAAATAAAAGTACTTCTAGAAGAATAGCCATTCCTGACCTCAAGCTGTACTACAGAGTAATAGTGATAGCAACAGCATGGTTTTGGTACTGAAACAGACAGGTTTTTAATCACAGGAATAGAATAGAAGATGTAAAAATAAACCCATGCAGCTATGTACACTTGATTTTTGACAAAGAAGCCAAAACCATATAATAGGAGTAAAAAGCATCTTCAATAAATGGTGATCATCTAATTAGATATCAGTATATAGAAAAATGCAAAAGGGTCCATATTTATCATGCTGCACAAAACTGAAGTCCAACTGAATCAAATACCTCAAAATAAAATGACATACACTAAAGCTATTAAAAGAGAAAGTAGGAAATAGCCCTGAATGCATTTGTACAGGAGACAATTTTCTGAATATAGCACCAATGGCTCAGGCTCTAAGATTAACAATTGATAAATGGTATCTCATGAAATGTAAAATGGCAAATGACACTGTCAATAGGTGTCCTAACCTCTGCCTACAGATTGGAAAAAGATCTTCACTAACCCAACATTCAACAGAAGGCTAATATCCAAATATGTAAAGAACTCAAGAAGTTAGACTCCAACAAACCAAATAACCCAATTTAAAACAGTGAGTACAGAGCTAAACAGAGTTCTGAACAAAGAAATCTCTAATGGCCAAGAACCTCTTAAGGAAATGTTCATAGTCCTTAGTCATCAGGGAAATGCAAAACAGAATGATCCTGAAGTTCTACCTTACACCTAGTAGAATGGCAAAATTTAAAAACTCAAGAGACATCATATACAATGATGTGGAGAATGGTGAACACTTCTCTATTGCTGGTGTGATACTAAACTTGTACAAACATGTTGGAAATCAATCTTGTAGTTTCTCAGAAACTTGGAAATAGTTCTCCCTGATGACTCAGTCATACTGCTCTTGGTCATATGCCCAAAACATGCTTCACCACAACACAAGGACTTCTGTTCCACTATGTGCATGGCAGTTTTATTTGTAATAGTCAGACACTGGAAACAGGGACAGGATCCATCTGCGACCTGGAACTAAGGTTGTACCACAGCCCTCCACATCCAAATCCTGCCTAGAGAGAGATGGTCTCCCCAGAGTGCTGACAGACTCAGAGGATCACAGGATCACAGATCCACAGGAGGGACAGGCTGAAGTCAGAGACATTAAGACCAACCCATACCAGAGAAAACAAGATGGTGTGAGGCACCACGAAACCTAAGCAACAGAAATCAATGTTACTGGGCATCATCAGAACTCAGTTTCCTACCACAGCAAGTGCAGGATACCTCAACACACCTGAAAAACCAAGATTCTGATTTTAATCACATCTCATTGAACAGCTCACTCTGTAAGCAAGCTTAGCCTGTGTCACTGTCCATTGAGTCTTTTTTATACTCCCTCCTAACATCATATATCCTACACATGTTTTGCCTCAGCAAGTGAGTTTGTCTCAGCTGACATCACTCTGCCAATAAGCCCTAGCCTGTGGAAGAAGCCACAACACACCAAAAAAAAAAAAAAAAAAAAAAAAAAAAAACAAAAAACATTTTGCATGCATTTCTCTCTATAGAGTCCTAACAAATTAGTGAAGAAGTTTTCATTCTATGACCTTTCATATATTTTCTGTAGTAGAACATTCTTTCAACTATGTCTACTTCAGCAAAATGTTTCTTCATGTGTTTGCCACAGCAAAACACCATCCAACAAAACTGACTTTCCAAAGAACCACATCATATGTCATTTGATCAGAAGTCAAGAATGCTTAGAAAGTCAGCAGGATCTTCATTGAGATTTCATCTATATGAGTGAACTACATCCTAAACAGCTCAACTCATGTATGGCAGGCAACATCTTGAATAGTTTGCAGCATGGTATGCTTCAATGTATATGAATCTAATAGCTATATAAGTAATATTCCTCAGTGTCATGTTTTTCTAATGTTTTATTAAACACAGATTTGTTCACTTTGATTCTGTTAATGAGCAAATAATCTTTCCCAATGATCAAATTTGTGATATTTCAGGAAGTCTGTGGAGAACATAAAGAGCATTTCTATTTAATTTTTGCATTTTAAAACAAGTGCAGACAACTGGAACACTCAAGATTTTGTTAAACCATTTTTGGACGAGAATGTATTTCGGGATGCTGGTAAATAGCATGCACTAAATGCTGAGCTGGGATTTCCTGGTGTGTTTTTAAAAATGGAACCTCTTCCAAAAACGACAAAACAAGCATGGCTACATCCATTGCTCTCTAGTATCTGGTGCCAGCTTATGTGACTAGAGGACAGTTTCCTATAATTAGAACATGGCTTAGTTTCTAACAGTTTCAAGTATGTTTTTATTTTTAAATGTAATCAAAAGACTCAACCTTGAAAAGATATCTGGGTAAAGAGTGCTTGCATTATCTGCTTAACTCAGGACATAAAGATTATGCTCCATTAGCTATTAGCATGACTTGTGTTTTTATTTATAGTTTGATTACATCAGACAGGGTTCATGTGACACAGGCTAGACTAGAATTCACCTCATATATCTGAAGATCACTTTAAACTTCTTCTTCTCTGTTGTCTACATACTGTGTGATGCGATTGTAAGCATATACTGTCACATTAAGCTAGAAATCTTTAATAAAAATACAACTACCATATTAGTATGGCATAGTTTGAATACTGAAAGAATATTTGTTTCTCTTATGTCATTTTTGTATGAGTAATTTTGTTTAATTTCATTCATAATTCATCAGTATTCATTGTAATACCTTCAATGGTAATGAATTATTTCCAAATTAGTATGGTTGTTGTACACTTTCAGAAGATTTTTACTGAAGCTCAGTAGTAATTTGATACTCAACTCAGGTAAAGTATAACTGTTAAAGTGATAGAGTCTTGCCAGTGTGTGGAACTAAAATTTATAACAGCATAGAATTTTACAACAGAGAGGTGTTAATTTCAAAGATATATAGCCCTCATAGGCAGACTAAAGGCAATTGCTTTAAACTACTAATAGTTCTCTAAGTGGTGTACAGGGCAGTTAACTGGAATATGCCTCATCAACTCAGCAGAACAATGATGTCAAGTAAGTAATACAGCCTAGCAGTGAACAGTTATTTGTCTTCAATTGGCCAATTGTATATGAATTATTTAAATACATTTGTTATTAGCAAATATGATAGTCCAAAAGATCAAAGTTTTGAAAACTTTACTTTAGGGAAAGACAATACAAGTACTTCTTCATGTGTCTGTGTACATCTGTAATCATGACACAAAGGAGACAGAGCCAGGAGAGGACTGTTACAATTTTGAAGCTCCAAACTAGCCCCAGCTACCTAGCAAGAACCAGTTCAAAAACAAGTTTTAAATAGCTATTAGTAAAGGAAAAGCAACTATATTGACTCCAAGAAGATTAACAAACATACTTTGTTATTATTTGAATTGGAACATCCATTTTTTAATCACATAGCCTAAGTGATGAGTAGACAAGAGCACTTAAATTGGTAAGATAGTTATCTAAGAGAGGTAGAGAAATATAGCAAAAATAAAGGTTAACAGCTGCTCTATTGACCTTTGATGCTGCAGATAATGCTGATAAAATTATCCATGGCCTGAGCTCAGTATTTCCATTTTAGATTAACCTCAAGAATAGCATATATAGCTTAATCAGCCTAGCCCTTCTTGCCCTGGGAATACTTTTATTCCTGCCCATAGTGTTAAAATTTATCTTTAACAGCATCAACATGCTGGCAGCCAAAGTTCATGGCTTAAACCTGAAAATGGACCCCCCAGAAAGAGTTATTAAGTTAACAGGCTGGCAAGCCAAGGACTGGTAAGAATCTGTACAGAGCCTTACCACCCTAAGACAGAAATGCATTGCTTTAATAATGCATATTCCATGACAGGTAAGGAAGGTATTTTTGTCAGAATGACCTAAGACAGGCTCAGTCTTGTTAATGAAATAAAAACAGGGAAAGAGGCAGAGAGCCTTTGGGGCTGCTTGGCAAGAATCTGACATGGGCCAAGGACTAGGAAGTGGGCTGCTTGGCAGGAATATGACATTGGCCAAGGATAAGGAAGTATGATTCAAGCAGGAATCTGACATTAGACTAGGACAAAGAAGTAATTTCAGGTAGAAGACTAAAATGTAGGCTACAACAAAGAAGTAATTGTTGGGCCTTGGACGAGGTAACTCCATTTAACCTGCTACCTTCAGTCATGTAGCACACAGGTAGAGGGCATGATTAACAAGTCTCCACCTCCAGAGATTAAAATATTAATGAGTTATCAAAAGCTGGGGGTGTAGCTAATTAAGTTATTCCCTCCCCTTTTCCCCCTCCCTATAAAAGTCAGGCTCCCCTGGCTTTTGGTGGGGAGTGCTCATAATCTATACCCACTTGTCATACCATGAACACGCACTCCACGTGTTGCCTGGTCTCTCCTCCAGATTCCCATCCTTTGGAACCTTGAACTGCAGCCTCAGCAGCCGCAGCCACAGCCAGCTGACGGTGGCTGTGTGAATGTGGGACCTTCTGCAGGCGGTGTGGGAAGCCCGCTGTTGGACCACCGTGGGACCCCGCCGCCGACTCCCCCCCCCATGAGATTTCTTCCCCACAGCTGGCGGGACCAACGTGGGGCACGACCACACATCTACAAGAACCATCCTGGCTGAGTCTGCTAAGCAAGTATACTTCCTGCAAGACGTGATACCAGGTCTCTCGGTCCTCTCTCAGCACGCGCCCCCTTGCATTCCCCCACCTCCATCCTGCCAGAGTCCCAAGACCCCAGATGGAGGCCAATCTCGGCGCATGGACCTGTCGCCATGTGCCCCCACAGTCTCCGTTTTGCCACATTCCCAACCCCTCCCCACCCCACCCCCCCGCCGAGGCTGGAGCCCAAAACGGCGATTTCTCATCAGTGTTCTGCACCCTCCTGTGCTAAAATCAAGCTGATTTTGCTCCCTGTCCAAGTGCGAGCCTGCTGAGTCTGCTTGGCGCAGTGTGAGCACCCTGCTTAGCCTCTACTCCTCTACAATAGACCCAGTCTCCCTGAGACACGCACCCCTGACAAAGGATGGAGAAGACCAGAGACAGAGATCCACACTCATGCACCCACACACGGGCCTACATTGTTTCCCACAGGTGGTAGACAACGTGTGCAGAGCCAGCTCCACAAGCACCCCCCTGCTAGTGTCTGCAAAAACCATGAGTAACGTCTCTCTCTTTCTACATCTACCCCCTATTTGTCTCTCTCTGATTCTTAGCTATAGCCTAACCCCTGCCTAATACAAAGGACTATGTCTCTCTCCCCACATGTTCTCCAGCTCAAGGACAAGATGGCGGCAGCTTCTTAGCCCCCCACTTCCCATCCCCCCAGCTCCACAGAGGGCTCCTTCACAGCTAACAGCTGTCCTTCAAGCCACAGAACCTTCTGTAACCCTCTTTCTAAGACCCTTTCCCTTGGTTGAGAGACTCCTTCTCATGGCTGAGACTGTCCTCTCTCTCTCTCTCTCAAGATTGCCAGCTCCAAACTCTAGTCCCTAGCACCCTGCCAGGTAGCATCTTCCCCCTCATCCCCCATCATATGCAACAGGCTACAGCTATTTGGCTTAGCCTGCTTGCCTGAAGCAACAGGCAGGGACCCTGCTTGCTACCCAGCCCTGTGTTCCTTAGCCAGCCTATGTTTCCCCTCACCGTCAGTCATTTGCAGCTGACTAAAGCTACTTAGCTCAGCCAGCTTGCCTGAAGCAGTGGTTCTAAAATTCTGCCTGCAGCCTTTGCCCACGTGCCACCTGCCAATTTCTCTCAAAAGCTGCCTGGCTCCAATTCAACTTCCACGTGTCTTTCCCATAGACACAGACTCTCACTCTTTCTGACTCTTAGCTCTCCTATCAAGCTCCAATGCTTCTTGGTTGCCTTAAACTTTTCTTCAAAGTTGGCCTTACCTCTTCTTCTCTACATTTAACATTTAACAGCTAAGAAAAAGAAAAGGGGGAATACAGAACCTGTCTGCCAGAGCACCCAGAAGTCACATGTCAGAGCAAGGCCCCTCACCCCACTGCTTTTAAGCCTGCCATTACTGCTCCTTTCCCCCAACAGGAGGACCTACAACAACAAACGTTCCTGTTTTTCAGTCAAAACTTTTAAACATTTCTTTTTCTCCCTAACAGGAACACCTAAAACAACGCTTGTGCTTTTTAACCAAAATTTTTGTTATTCTTTTGTTTTAATGTTTCCTTTTCTCTCTAATACTCATGATATATGTCCAACTTTTTTTCAACCTTTATAATTTCTTCAAGGTTCAAAAGCCATTTAATTTACTTCCACAGGTTAAGTCAACATGCTGATCACCATTTCTTGAGTCTTAACAACTAATTTCTTTTACAGACAAACTGTTGCTGCCAATCCCAGATACATAATTAACATTGTTTTTCTCCCTCAGCCATCCAAGATACCTTCCAGGACTAAAATTTCCTCAAACACCTTTGCCTTTCCAGGATCTTAAGGACAGACCATAATGTGCTTATTCCCAAGCAATTTAATGCTCAATATCCAGCCTTTACAGACATCTCCCTGCCAGAGATGCTGCTTCCTTGCTGTGATTGTCCTACAGGTATACCCACAGATCCAACAGAATCCACACCATCTTCTGGAACCTGCCTGAGATGCCAAGCTGCTTTCTCCCAGCTGCCTCATCTGACTGCAGACTCCAGAGACACACTGAAATTCAGAGACAGTGCTACCTCCTGGAACCTGCCAAGCTGCCTTCTTCCAGCCACCTCATCTGACTGAAGACCCCAGAGCATGCTGAGATACAGAGACCCACACCAGACTCGAGATGCATGCCAGAACCCAGAGACGCTCACTACAGAAGACAGATCCAGACCTTCCAGCTACAAATGAACTCTTTTGCCAAAGTCACATAGCTAAAGTTACATGTTAGTGAGGAAAACATAATGTCTATTTAGATTAATCAGATGTCATTACCCTCAAGCTGTACAACCTGTGTTTAATTGTTTCAATGATCCCCTGCCTTCCAAACCCTACCCTCAATTCCCATTACCCTTGACTTAGTTATGCTACACCTTCTGGCCCACATAGTGTTTTCTTTTGACTACTTCATCCAAAATTTTCACTAAAAAAGAGTGAGATTTGGGCCATAAAGAGATGGTTTGATCTCCCTGGTAGAGTGCTGGGATTCAGATAGCTGCAGACCCAACAGGACATTGCCTGTCAGGGACAGCAATTATCTCCCCATGCTCCCAGATTCCAGACTACTCCACACACTCCACATCTCTCATTAACCTGCACCTTGCAGACTACTGATGATGCAGAGTCGCCCCTCTTTTTATGAAAGAAAAGAGAATGGGATGTTGGGCCTTGGACGAGGTAACTCCATTTAACCTGCTACCTTCAGTCACATAGCATACAGGTAGAGGGCATGATTAACAAGTCTCTACCTCCAGAGATTAAAATATTAATGAGTTATCTAAAGGCGGGGGTGTAGCTAATTAAGTTATTCCCTCCTCTTTTCCCCCTCCCTATAAAAGTCAGGCTCCCCTGGCTTTTGGCGGGGGAAGCACATACCATCTACACCTATTCACCACGCCATGAACAATAAGCTTTGGGAAACTCCACGTGTTGCCTGGGCCTGCTGCCACCAGGTTCCCAGCCTTTGGAACCTTGAACCACAGCTGCTGTCGCCAGCCGGCAGTGGCTGTGTGAATGTGGGACCCTCCAACAGCCTGTGGTGTGAGAAGCACACCCCAGACCTGTTGTTGGACTGCCATGGAAACCTGCCGAAGGATTCTCCTGCCCCCCCTCCGAGATTTTCTTCCCCACAGTAATCTCAGGCAGGAATCTAGATATTAGGCCAGAACAAAGAAGTAATTTCAGATGAGAATCTAAATCTTAGGTTAGAACAAGGAAGTAGGCTTCAGATATGAAAATGACCTTGGACTAGGATAGGGAAGTAGGCTCAGATACTTTGGTCATTGTGATAAGCCTTTAGATATACTGATCACAGGAGTGTTCACATCAGAGGGCTTAATTCCTTGTTTCTTCTTTGATTATTTGTGTTTATTGTATTGCTTGTTTCTCGAGTATTTGCATCTATTGTACTGCTATACCCTCAACCTAGAACTGAACTTAATACATGCATGTAATCAAAATTGTATAAAAGCACAAAGGAAGAGGGGGTATAGGATAGGGGGTTCTAATGAGGGGAAAAGGGGAATGGGGATGACATCTGTATTGTAAATAAATAAAATATCCAGTAAAAACATTTTAATCAATATTAAGGAACAAAAATTTTTAAAAAAACAAAGGTTAATAAAAAATTAAATGAATAAAAATTGTAAAAGTAAAACAATAAAAAATATACCATTGTGAATACTAACAGTTGGAGAAAGTGAATCAGAATCAGAGAATATCTGAGAAAATAGTTTACATGGAGAACACTTTGCATTTGATCCACTACATGACCATGGTACCTACAAATAAGAGGCAGTTTTTTGGCTAATATCCACTTACCCGTGAGTGCATACTATGTGTGGATTTTTTTGTGTCTGGGTTACCTCACGGAGGATGATACTTTACAGTTCCATCCTATGATATAACTCACAAGCCATTTGAAACCCAAGGGGAAAAAAGAGCACACCAAAGTGTGGATGTTACAGTCCTACTCAGAAAGGGGAAGAAAATAATCTTGGGAAATAGAGGGAAAGAGGGATCTGGAAGGAAAAGAGGAAGAGGAAGAAAAAAGGGGGCAGTTCAGATACAGGAGAAGATGGGAGAGAAGTACAGAGGGTCAGTGTGGCAAGATTTTCCCTATCTAATCTATTTAAATTTTAGTGCATCAGGAGTCCTGTGGTTGGACAAGGAAAAAGGAAGCAGAGCTAAGAGTTGAAGATAGAGGGAAGCAGAGAGAGAGAAAGAAAGATCAAGATGAAAGACTATCAGGATGATTCATAACCAGCGTGCCCTTAAGTATCCACAGGTAGTTGTGATATTAAGGTTAGAATAATTGGGATAGCTTATATACATTGTGTGGGCATCTTGTATTGTCACTAAATTGCTTTGAAATTACTGGGTGGGCATCTTGTGTTTTGAGAATCATTGTTATATAAATCTGCTTGGTTAACTATAAGCTTAAGAGTTTTGTTTCTACCTGGTAAATGGCTGTTGTGGTGGCTGACCACAGGATGGATGGTAGTTGTGTGAGGCTGGTGTTGCAGCAAAGGGACCATGGAATTTCTGTCCCTGCAAGAAAGTTGGTGGGCTAAGAGTAGTCTTGCAGGGAAGTAACACAGGAAATCTGCAGGTTCTTTTTCCATATTTTCTGCAACAGGTCAGGAATTTGAAAGGAGGTGAGTAGCAGTGGGAGAAGGGGAACTGGGGGTAGCCACTGGAAGTGCTAGATACCAGGGACCTAAGAGGTTCCCAGGACCCAACAGGGAGAACATTAGTTGAAGGGGAGATAGAACATATAGAGACCATATTCAGTAGATAAGCATGCCCCCCTGGTTAAGGGAATGGGCTACCCACTCACCTCAAAAATAGTAATTCAGAATTCCTCCTGTCAAAAGGAAATTTAGGAACAAAGAGTAGAACAGAGACTCAAGGAAAGACCATCCAGAGACTGTCCCACCTAGGGATTCATCTAATCTCCAATCTGAAGACACAAAACTCAGACTCTATTGCTGATGCCAAAATGCACTTGCTGATAGTAGCATAGTATAGCTGTCCCCTGATAGGTTCTGCCAGAGGCTGACCAATACAAACGTGGATGAAAGCAGTCAAACATCAGACAGAACACGGGGACACCAATGGTGAAGTTACGGCAAGAACTGAAGAAGATAGAGGGGTTTTAAATCCCATAAAAGAACAACATCAACCAAACAGAGCACCCAAAAGTTTTCAGGTACTAAACCATCAACCAAAGAGTATACATGGGGGGACCAATTGCTCCAGTTGGATATGTAGCAAAGGACTGCCTTAATGGGCATCACTGGGAGGGGAGCCCCTTGGTCCTATGGAGGCAAGATGATCTAAGATAAGGGAATGTTATGGTGGTGAGGCAGGAGTGGGTAGATGGGTGGAGGAGCACACTCATAGAGGTAGGGGTGAAGAGATGGGGGGATTGTAGAGGGGAAAGCGGGAAGGAAAATAACATTTGAAATATCAGTAAATAAAATAACCAATAAAAAAGATGCAGTTTGTTTAGAATGATAGAGTTTTGATATTTTCAATAAAGACTGAATCACAGATAAATCATTTACCTTAATAAAAGCTAGTATAGTAATAAAATTCAGACAGAAATAAAAATTTTTTAAAGTAATATTTTCTGTGTAACCTATTAGGAACTATTAAGTATGATAGTAATATGTGAAATTTTGTACTATGTTGATATTCAGAAATTGACACTCAAGGAAGTTTATATATACAAGTCATCTTTCTGTCATTCTTCAAAAGTTTACTTAGTAAAAAGCAATCAGTTTGTATACTTACATTTTATACATCACTTACTCAAAAACAATGCCATGCAAATATGAAAAAAATGAAAGTAAAGTATGTTTGTCATAATTTGTCAAAAAAGTATAAGGCTGAAATGTTTTGAAAATCAATTAAGATGATTGAGGTTAGAACAAAATCAATAAGCATATTTGATTTTATAAACAAACATATTATTACAAATAACCCAATGAGCACTGTCTGTTTTCCCATAAACATAATCTGATGACAGGAAATAAAAAATGCGAATATATATCCCAAAACAATTTAACATTTACAAAACATAATGAAGCATTTAAATTTCACACAAACATGTGCTGCTGTATATATAAATATTAAGTTTTAATTAGTATAAAATTAAACAATGGCAGTTAGCACTAATAAGTACTGTGATATATGTTTCTTCCTGAAAACTTAACTTTTATAGAAAAATAAAAATGCAAGTTAATAAAACAATTTTGTATGTGTACATGATGTGGGCTATTTTTAAAATTTTTAAATATGTATACAGTGTACTTGATCATATTGACACTATGTCACCAGCTCTTTTCCTCCTACCTATGCTCTTGATTCCTTGCTTTATTTCAATTGATATATCATCCGATTTCATTCAATCTATCTGCCTGTCTATCTATTTATCTATCTATCTAATCTATCTATCTATCTATCTATCTATCTATCTATCTATCTATCTATCTATCTATGTTGGGATCCAATTAGTGTAACTGGTGCTGCTTGCATGAACAAGAATTGGACATGGTATTTATTAGAGTTTGAACAGTTTACCAGTGTCTATAACATTGATGAAATTGATTCCCTTTCTATACCAATAGCTTCTCCAGGTATGTGGCCTTATGTCTTCCTTCACTATTCATGGTGGACCACTGACACATAATTTTGTAGAGGTCTTATTCAAGTAAACATAATTCCACTAATACAGACTATCAAGATCTCCAAAAAAATAACCACTAAGAAATGATGTCATCTAGCAATTATACCCCTCAGTGTACTGCTAAGAAAGATGAGAACACACATTCACATTCATTAAGATTACAGCCACACCATATTTAGAAAAGTGAATTTTATTTTACTCCTCCTTTCAACTTAGTATTTCTCTTGTATCCTTGTTGGTTCCTTTTTTTTTTTTTTTTAGTATTCCTGGATAATGGAGGAGATGATATATATGCATTGTTCAGGACTAAGACTACAACATCACTTAATCTTAGCACTGTAAGTAGATATGAGACCTTGTATCAAGCAATATCAACTAAATAAAAAGCTTCTTTAACCAAGTAGTTGTCTTGTCCTAGTCCGTAGGAATAGGTCTGAAAATAAATACCTATAGTTTTATAGCATATCAATTCAACAAACCCTTCCTTGTTAAAACCAATGACTTTTATTTCCTAGCTATGACTTTTTGCATTAGTCAAATTTATTGTAAATTCTCTCTAATGGAGATAATCTCAAATATAGTAAGAAGGAAATTGATTGTCTCTATAATACTTTGACCTTATTTTGTGTAGCAGATTAGTATTGTAGTATATTATGTTTAGACCTGGGTTAAGTTATTGGTCAGTATTCTCCTTCCATCAGCATACATAACTCCTGCTAGCATTATTTATTCTAGACAACAGGGAAAATCATTTAGTTCAGTTTTAACTTGATTCTCTGTGTCCTGTAACTGAAGGAACATAAAAGAAATTGTGGAAGTCGGTTCCTTATTGTCTCAGATGGTACTCTGAGCAGACTTTGGGTGCTACCTCTGCACCAAGTCCCACAATTCCCAAGCTCAACTCCCAGGTGGACTAACATGCACAAGATCACATGTGAGGAGGAGGCCAAAACATCTGTCCCAACATCAGGAGTAACTGAAAACCCTGGAATCCAGGGATGCAGGAACCCCTCCTGGCCAATGGCATGAGTTACTTTTGGTCTGAGATTGTTTCCTGAGCAGACCTTGGCCACTAGTTCCATACCTAATCCTACAATACCCAGAAGAAACTTCAATCCTAGGTGCTCTAACACACCCAAGAACATAGGTAATCTAACACATCCAGGACCATAGGATCACAGGTTTTCAGGAGATTGGTCACATCAAAATTTCAGGATCCCAGAGACAGCTCTGACACACACAAGATCTCAGGAACACAAGATCTAAGATTCACAGGATCACAGAGACAGCAAGATTCTGAGGAGTTCTGAAAAAAACCAGAAGGAAGAGGCTCCACTCAGAGACAGTGAGGGCAAGTAACACTAGAAATAACCAGATGGCAAGAGGGAAGCATAAGAACATAAGCAACAAAAACTAAGGCTAGTTGGCATCATCAGAACCCAGTTCTTTCACCATAGCACATCCTGAATACACTACCATACTTGAAAAGCAAGATTCAGATTTAAAATCACTTCTCATAATGATGATAGAGGACTATAAGAAGGACATAAAAGACTCCCTTAAATAAATACCAGAAAACACAGACAAATAGGAGGAGGCTTAAAGAGGAAACACAAAAATCCCTTAAAGTACAATAGGAAAACAACCAAACCAGTGAAGGAATTGAACAAAACCATCAAGGATCTAAAAATGAAAATAGACAATAGACAAATCACAAAAGGAGAAAACCCTGGAGATAGAAAATCTAGGGAACAGATCAGGAGTCATAGATGCACATAACCGTCACCAAGTGAATAGAAGATATAGAAGAGAGAATTTCAGGTTCAGATAATACCATAGAAAACATTGGCACAGCAGTCAAAGAAAACGTAAAATGCTCCTGACCTAAAACATTCAGGAAATCCATGACACAAGGAGAAGATGAAACCTAAAAATAATAGATATAGAAGAGAGTGAAGATTTTCAACATAAAGGACCAGTAAATCTCTTCAACGCCATTATAGAATAAAACTTTTCTAACCTAAAGAAAGAGATGCCCATGAACATACAAGAAGCCTATAGAACTCTAAATAGGTACTTCCAGTCTGGGCCCAAGCACTTAGCTGATCCCAGGTGAGCAGTTTTTTCCCCCAATCTCACAGAACACAGAGGAAACAGGCCTCCCAGAAGACTAGATTTCAGAATTCAAATAAAAATTATCTTGATACTAAAATTTGTTTTGAGACTTGTATATTGCAGAATATACAGCCTTGGTGTATCTACATATCCAGCAAGCTGAGCAGACCTGCTTGAACCTCTGATGTCTTGGAATTCCAGCTAGATGTAGTGAAGACACAGTCTCAGAGGCTTATCAATTTACTCTTCCCCCTGCCCCTCCTTTAATATCTTAGTGCTGGTAATCAGCTTAAAGAAGGTAATAAAGAGTTGGTTCTCCTATTCCCTGGGCTCACGGACTGAGGTGGTTAACATTGGGCTGCCTTTCTAGAGAAAAGTAGTGGTTTTGTTGAAACAGGGAGGAATAGCTAGGATTTATTGCATAGCCATAACCTATTGATAGAAATATGTATAATTGTTATTAAGATGAAGTTATAATTTCTTAAATGGTACAAAATTTACTTTGATTTGAAATTTAAGGTTTTCATTGGTACAAGTTTCTTATTGATATAAAAGTGAGATTAATATTGTTACTCTCATAGGCATTGTACCTATATAACACATTTAAGAATGCAAGGCTTAGACGCAGTCCTTCTTTAACTTTTTTAACTGATTTGAGATGACTAGCCTGTGATTTAAGGGCCTATAGCAAATTTATGTCTCTTAGTTTATTGTTAGGGTGTTTTCTATATTTTATTTAGAAATAGGTGAGACGAGTTAGCAGACAACAGTCCAGATTGCCTTACATGGATAGTTGGTTTTCAAAACATCAGAAGTCCACAGAATTGATGTTACAAACATTTCTGTATTAATGTTCATTTTGATTAGAGACCTGTCTGCTCTTGACAGCTTCCTGTCTTGGATTCTAAGAAGAAATTGAGCATCTTTGGAGTTACTCCAGCTGTGGGGAGACAGCCACTAGGCAAGAATTGCCTCTTTTCATCTACAGACATATTACTGTCCAGAAAAGGACACACTTGCAGAATAGCTGACTGATTATATCTGCCAAGACAGAGTAATCAGCCCTTAATAATTCTGCATCACTAATGTCTGTCAGATGATTCTGGGCCAGAAGGCTGAAGATCACATGCTCCAAGGTTTTGTAGTATAGGGACTGTCCAGGTGTTCAGCAGTCTCTATAAATTGGCTAATTTTAGAAGCTATGCTTTGTGCTTCCCATAATTCCAGTTAACTCAGTCATTCTGGACTTGACAGGGTTTAAGACTTGTAGTCTCATAGCCAATCCCGGCTATTTACTTTGAGAGAAAAGGTTTGAGAGAATGGTTTTCAGCTGACATTCACTCTGAAGCCAAGAAAAAAGCCAGGTTCAGAAATAAGTCTTTTAGTTAGGAGAGATGACAGAGGTTCTGGTTAGTCAACAAAATGATGGACTTGGTACTAGGTCTGTCTCATAACTTAATAAAACAAATTGGTATGTTTATGCTCTAATTGTATTTTGAGAGAATAGTTTTATTTTAACAAGAAGGGTGATATGTATGAGGAGCTAAGTTGGGAGGAGTAAGGAGAGGAAAAGGAAGGTGGAAGGAGTAGGGAGAGGAAGAGGAAGTTGGGAGGAGTAAGGAGAGGAAGAGGAGGGTGGAAGGAGTAGGGAGAGGAAGAGGAAGTTGGGAGGAGTAAGGAGAGGAAGAGGAGGAATAAATAGAGGAGGAGGAGCTAGAAGATAAGAGGGATAAAGAGAGAGAGAGAGAGAGAGAGAGAGAGAGAGAGAGAGAGAGAGACAGAGACAGAGACAGAGACAAAGAGACAGAGAAACATGGAGGTGGATGTTCATGTGTCTCCACCAGTCAAAGATAATTGGAATATCTAGGTTGTGTATTGGGTTACACTTCTGACTGTATGGTCATCTTGTTATTGAGCATTACCAAACTTATAAAGCCTTTGATCAACATTTAAAAAATTTGTATAAAAGCAAAAAGTAGGAGGGTTGATGGAATAGGAGTTTTCTAGAGAGGGAAAATGGGGAAAGGAGATGACATCTGAAATGTAAATAAAATATCCAAAAATAAATAAATAAATAAACTCTAAATAGACTGGACCAGAAAAGAAATTCCTCCTGTCACATAATAATCAAAGCATCAAATGCACAAGACAAAGAAAGAATATTAAAAGCAGTAAGGGAAAAGGTCAAGTAACATATAAAGGCAGACCTATCAGAATTACACCAGACTTCTCACCAGAGAGTATAAAAGCCAGCAGATCCTGGGCAGATGTCATACAGACCAGAAGAGAAGACATGCCAGCTCAGGCTACTATACCCAGAAAAAATTTCAATTACCATCGATGGAACAACCAAGATATCTTTCCACAAATTGAGACCTACAAAAGATTACAGAGGGACACCCTTCACAATAGCCACAAATGATGTAGAATAACTTTGTTTTTTTCTAACTATGAAAGTGAAAAGTCCATATGACAAGAACATCAAATGTCTTCAGAAAGAAATCAAAAAAGATTTCAGAAGATGGTAAGATCTGCCATGCACGTGGAGTGGCAGAATTAATATAGTAAAAATGTCCATCTTTTTGGAGAGAGGAATAACATTAAAAATGTAAATAAAGAAACAAATAAAAAGAAAATCAATATAATTCATAGTATTATAAGTAAACAGAAGGAAAACCAAATAATCACCTTATTAGATACAAAATATCTAACAGTTTAATATCAATTCATCATTATAATGTACATTCTTTCTTAACATTTTGCAAAATTTAAAAAACTTGTGATCCAATTTAATACTATCAAGTTTCTTACTCTCTGTGACTAGCTAGCTAATGCCTTTTCTTGGTGATAAGAAGTGAATGCTTACTCTTAATATTAATAAATGATTCTAATGTACAGTCAACCCACACATAGAATCATATTTTAAAAAAATATTATAGAGAATTCTAGAAATATTTTTAATTTGTGTTTTCAGATTAGGAAAGTAATTGCTTTGAATTTATGATTACTAAAATATTTTAAATAATTTCATAAAAAGCTCATTTATGGTATAGTCTTTATATTTAATTACAGCCTTTTGAATATGAAGAAACTGTTTTTTATTTACTGCTAGTTGCAATGTAAAATAGTACCACTAATACAGTCTTTCAAATGATTCTCATAATGCTCTTCATTTCTAGCCATCTCTCCTTTCATTTTTTCTCTCAGTCTCATCTCCCTCTTCCTTTCCACACGACCTTCCCATTTTCCTTCTCAGCTCTAGTCTACCCAGCAAACATATTTATATTATTTTTCTATGGGATCCATGTGTTCCCCCCTCCAAAACCTTTACTCTATGTCTAATCTCATTGGGTCATTGGGTTGTTGCATATTTATCATTAATTTAATGTCTAATATCGACATATAAGAAGATACATACTCTATTCATTTTCCTGGGTGTAGGTTAGTGCACTTGAGATTTTTGTCTGTTTATTTGTTTGTTTCTTTTTGTTGTTGTTGTATTATATTTTACTAGTTCCATACATTTGACTGCAAATATCATGATGTTTTTTAGTGCTGAGTAATACTCCATTTTGTAAATATACCAAATATTGTTTATTCATTTTTCAGTGGATGGACATCTAGGTTGCTTCCAGAACTTGGCTACTATGAATGAACATGGTTGAGTAAGTGTCCTTGTCATAACATGGAACAAACTTTGGGCATACACCCTAGAGTTTTATATCTGGGTCTTGATAGAGATGGTTCCCTATATTGCTGAGTAAACACCATACTGATTTTCTTAGTAGCTATACAAGTTTGCACTTCTGCCAGCAATAGGGAAATGTTTCCCTTGTTCCATACCTGCATGCATTGTCATTTGTATTGATGACCCTAGACATTCTGACAGGTGTAATATCGAGTATAACTTGAGATCAGGAATAGTGAAACTTTCTGATTTTTTTTTATTGATTAGAATTGTTTTAGCTATCCTAGTTTTTCTATTGTGTATGTTTCCATATGAACCTGAGAACTGTCCATTCAGTATCTATGAAAAAATTTGTTTAGGAATTTTTTTTAATATTACTTTTATATTTTTTTACAGTCCAGTCCTTATTTCCTTCTATTCTGTGCTCCCACAATTCCTCATTTTATTCATCCACCCACCCAGCCAGATAATCTACTCCCTGAAGTGTCAAGTCTCTGGAAGGTTAGGCAAGTCTTCTCCCACTGAGGCTAGACCAGGCACTCCTCTGCTATATATATTAGGGCCTCAGACCAACTCCTATATGTTGCCCTGTTAGTGTCTCAGTGTCTAGGAGCTCCCAGATATCTGGGCAAATTGAGACTGATGGTCTTCATATGGGGTCACGCTGCTCCTTAGCTTCTTCCAGCCTTTTCCTAACTAAACCATTCATTCCAATGGTTGGGTGTATCTGCTTCTGTCTCAATAAGCTGTTTATTGGGTCTCTTGGAGGGCAGCAGTGCTAGGCTCCTGTCTGGAAACAAACGATAGCAACAGTAATAGTGTCAGACATTAGAGACTCCCCATGAGATGAATTTCAAGTTGGACTGGTCACTGGACTGCCTTTTCACCAGTCTGTTTTCAACTGTTGTCCCTGCAGTTGTTTCAGACAGGAACATTTCTGTGTCAGGATTTTTGACTGTGGGATCGCACCTTCATCCTTCCACTTGATGTCTTGTCTTTCTACTGGAGGTAGACTTTAGAAATCCTTTTTTTTCCCACTGTTATGTATTTCATTTAAGGTCCCTCCTTTTGAGTCCTGATAGACTCTCAACTACCAGGTCTCTGGCACTTTCTAGAAAGTTCCCCACCTCCCACCCTGTGAGGTTGCATGTTTCCATTTATTATGCTGGCACTCAGGCATTCTTTCCTGTCACCCCTACCACACATACACACACACATATCTGAAAATGTTCCTGTTCCCCCTCCCCACCCAGATCCCTCCCTCCTTCTGCACCCATTATTGCTTTTTGCTCCATACCAAGTGGGATTTAGGCATCTTCACTTTGGACCATTGACTTGTTAATCTTCTTGAGTTCTGTGGATTTTATCCTTGGTATTCTGTACTTTTTGTTTAATAGCCACTTATTAGTGAGTACATATCATGCATGTCCTTTTGGGTTTGAGTTACCTCACTCAGGATGACATTTTCTAGTTCCACCCATTTGCCTATAAAACTCATTTTGATGAGGACTGCATTGAATCTGTAGATTGCTTTTGGTAAAATGGCCATTTTTAACATGTTAATCCTATCTATTCATGAACATGAAATCTCTTCACATCTTCTGACATCTTCATCATTTCTTTATTTAAAGTCTTAAAGATTTATCATGTGAGACTTTCACTTGTTTAATTAAGATTACCCCAAGATAGTTTATATTATTTGAGGATATTGTGAAGGTGTTTCCTTGATTTTTTTTTAGTTTAGCATTTGTATATAATAAAAGGGCTAATGAGTTTTTAGAGTTAATCTTGTATCTACTCACTTTGCAGAAAATGTTTTTCAGTGGTAGGATTTTCCTGAACAAATTTTTTTTTAGGGTCAATCATGGATACCATCATATTATTTGCAAATAAAGATACATTTATTTATTCCTTTTCAGTTTTCATTCTCTTAATCTTAATAAGTTGTCTTATTGATCTAGTTAAGACTTCAGATACTATATTGAATATGTAAATCTCATGTTGTTTTGAATTTCAGTGAAGTTGCATTGAACTTCTCACTGTTTCAGATAATGTTGGCTATGCTGACCTTGTTGAAAGCTGTCTTTAATATGTTTAGTGTGCCCCTTTTATCCTTAATATGTAAAGAACTTTTTATCATGATATAGTATTAGATTTTGCTAAAGACCTTTTCTACATGTAATGACATGATTACATGGTTTACTTTTTAAAGTATGTTTATGAAGTGGATTATAGTTATTGAAATTTTGTATCATGAAACACCTCTGCATGTCTGGAATAAAGCCTGTTTGATCATGATGAATGGCCATTTTAAATGGTTCTTGGATGATGTCTGAAAGTATTTTATTGAGCATTTTTTTCATCTATGTTCATAAAATCTTTGTCTATAATTTTGTTTTTTTCATATTCTTATGAGATTCGGGTGTCAGGGTGAAACAGAAACGATTTCTCTTTCTATTTTATGAAATAATTTGAGGAGTGTTAGTCTTAACTGTTCTTTGAATGTATGGTAACATTTTGGTAAAAATTATCTGTCTCTGGGCTTTTCTTGTTGACCCAGACTTTTAATGAGTGCTTCTTGATTTATTAAATTAGCTTATATGATATTGATTTAATTTAGAAACTAGGAACTATTGAAAAAATTATACATTTCTTCTAGATTTTCCAATTTAAGAGAGTACAAGTTTTTAAAGTATGTCCTTATGCTTTTCTGTATTTCTTTGTAATCTGTTGGTATGTGTCTCACCATCCTTCTTTTATTTTCTGATTTTGTTATTTGGATATTGTGTCTCTATACCCTTTTCTTAATTTGGATAAGAGTTTGTCAGTCTTATTGATTTCATAAAACAAACAATTTTTGTTTCTTTGATTGTTTTGTATAGTTCTTTATGTTTCTATTTTACTGATTTCAAACTTGAATTTAAATATTTCTTGTCATCTTTGTTGTTTGAAATTTCAATTTCTTTCAGGTGTTCTATTAAGTTGTTTATATGAGATTTGTCTAGATTTTTTATAAGCACTTATAGTTATAAATTTGCTTTTTAGAATTATTTTCAGTGTGCTCAATGAATTTGAGTATGATGTGTATTAATTTTAATTGAATTGTAGAATCTTTAATTTCTTTCTGTGTATATGTCTTAACAGTTTTTCATTCAGTACAGAGTTCTTAAATTTTTATGTTTGTAATTTTTCTGTTCTTTCTGTTTTTGTTGATATCATCTTTAGTCTCTTGTGGTCTGAAAGATTTCATGGTGATATTTCTAATTTCTTTTACTGTTGAGACTTGTTTGTGTCCAAATTTGTGGTCAATTTTGAAGAAAGTTTCATTAAATGCAGAGAATATTCTTTTGTGTCAGGGCAAAATGTTCTAAATATCTGTTAGGTCCATTTGCCTTATAATTTCTCTTAGCTCTAATATTTCTTCATTTAGTTTTTGGTTAGATGATCTGTCTATTGGTGAAAGTGCATATTAAAGTCTCCTGTTATCAGTGTTTGAGGATCCATGTGTTTTTAGTTGCAGTAGTATTTTATTTTTGTTTGTTTGTTTTGGTTTTATTTGTTTTTTATAAACATGAGTGCCCTTGTGTTTGGTGCATAGAATTTAAGAATTGAATTTCATTTTTGTTAATTTCTTCTTTGATGAGCATCCAGTGTCTTTCCTTATTTCTTCTGATTATTTTTGTTGGAACTTTATTTTTTATATATTAGAATGGATATAACAATTTTTCTTAGGGGCATCAGCTTACAATATCTTTTTCTAAGGTTTACCCTGAAGTAATGTATATCTATGATGTTTAAGTATGTTTCTTGGATACAACAAAGGATGGGTACTCTTTTTCACATACAATTTGTCACTCTGTTTATTGGGAAATTAAGATTATTTTTATTGTGAGATATTAATGATTAGGTATTGTTGGTTCCTATGGAATTATTTATTCCATGTGTTTCCATGGTTATAGTTAACATTCTTGTTTTCTTTATAACTTTCTTATACAGGGCTGGAATTATGGATAGATTTTGTTTTAAATTTGACTTTATTGTAAAATACCTTACTTTTTCCATCTATGATAATTAACAGTTTGGGGGGGTCTCTATGAATCTGTAGCACTTCTTTCAAGGACATTCTAGCTTTTATAGTCTTCAATGAGAAATCAGATATAATTTTAGTTAATCTATCTTTATATGTTACTTGGATTTTTTCCCTTGTAGCTTTCAATAGTCTTTCTTTGTTCTGTACATTTAATGTTTGATTATTATATAGCTGGGAGTGTTTCTTTTCTGGTCCAATCTATGTAGTGTTCTGTATAATTCTTCTACCTTTATTAGGTACCCCATTCTTTAGGTTCATGAAAGCTTCTTTTATGATTTTGTTGAAAGTATTTTCTGGTCTTTAGATCCGAGTTTCTTCTTTTGCTGTTATTATTTTTCTTAGATATGGTCTTTTCATAGTGTTCCATATTTCTTGGCTATGTTTTTATGAGAAAGTTGATATTTAACACTTGCATTAAATGAGGTATCCATTTATTCTATCAGATCTTCCATTGCTGAGGTTATTCATTCCATCTTTTGTAGTCTATTGTCTCTGTACATTGTTTTTGAAATTCCAAAGTTTTCAATTCTAAACCATTCACTACTTCCATATGTGAGTACTGAATTCTTTTATTAATTTTGTACTGTTTATGTGTCTTTCCAGAATTTCTTTAATATGTTTATTCATTTGCTCATATTCTGTGGGCTTTCCTGGATTTCTTTATGGGGTTCACTCATTTTCTCTTTGAGGGGCTTGGTCTTCTTGATACAGGATTTTTTTTCCTTAGACTTCAGCTCTGTTATTCATTTCCTGTATGGTATGGTTTCTGAGCTTCATTGGGGAAATATTAGCCTAGTTGTGTATTGTTTGTTTGTTTGTTTCTTGGGGGGGGATTATTTTATTTTAACAGAGATAGATATAGACATTTGGGTTTCTGGTAATACTGGGTCTAGGTGATAATGTCTTATTTTGTTGCTGTTGGGTAAGTGTTTTGTTCCTTGGAGTCTGCCTCTTTCTTGGACTTAAGATTATATGGTGTGGCTATGTGTTTATGTGGGGCCTCATAGTAAATTTTCTCTAGAACTATTTCCCTGGCCTGCTTAGCTTGTGCATTAACAGGGAATCACTACTATTGTTAAAAGTTGAAATAGTGGGGTGGGTTGGGGAAAGGATCATCTGAGGAAATTTTCTTTATGATCTGACGAAGGTAGGGTCAAAGATAAAAGCGCTACCACCAGCAAGGTTTCTGCTGAGGATAAGATTGGGATGTTTGGAACTGTAGGAGTAGAAGTATACGTGTAGATTCACTGTCAGAAATACTTGTTTCTCTGGGAAAAGGGACTTGTGGGTTAGTGGAGGTTCCTCCTGTTGTTGGGAGCTGGAACAAAACAATGAGGAGGATGAGGGTAGTTAAAAAGAAAATATATGTGTGATCCACAAGTGATGGACAAGAGTTCAGGGAAGGCTTCCACAGGATTTCTGTTCCAGAACTGGGACTGCGATTAGGGCCTTGAATCTGGGGAAACAAGGAAAAAAAAAAAAACCATGAAGGTAGCCTACCTGGTTTTCTGGTAGATTTTGCCTGTTGGTTAGCACGTGTTGCTTATTGGAATTGGGAATTGAGATAAAGAGATGTGTGGAGGAAAGTGGTTAGGATGGTCTGGTTTGTGGGATCCACATGAAAAGAGAGCAGGGCTTAATGGCAATATGTCATTCCTGTTCTGTTGCAGAGTTAGATATAAAACTGGGGGATTTGGAGGGGAGGCAAAAGTGAGGAAGGTCTTCAGATGGATTACCTGTCTTCTAGGCCTTCTGCACAGGTATATTCCTAGTAAATGCCTGCTGCTTTTGGAGGCTGGAGGAATAAAATCATTTGGGGGTAAGAAAATTTGGAGAAAGGATCTTTATAGTCCACTGGGTATGTGGTCAGAAAGCAAAGGAAGGACTCAGCAGTTTTGTGTTACTGAGTTTGTGATGAGACTAGAAGGTTTGATCTGGATATGCAGAGAGAGTTTTGTAGGCAGCCTATCTTGTTTTCTGAAAGCTCTATTAACAGCTTTTAATATATCACTCTTACTGCATTTGGTATTTTATATTAATTTTTATTCTTATATGAGGAACAAAAAGTTAATCATAAATTTTAATGTAGTAAGTACGCCCAGTGAAAAAGATGGAACTAGGCCTAAATAATGTCTTTCATAAAACCTGTTATTGTATATTAAACTTGTACTGGAGAGTGAAAGAAGCAAGATGTGAAGTTGAGGCCAACCAGTGAGATCCTTTCTCAATTTAGAGTAACATTTAAAATCTATAGCAAATCAACTTACTGTTTATTTTCTCTACTTACATACTTTTGTATCCTCATCAGGAAGAGATTACAATAATGGTAGCAGCATTGATAGCAGTACTTGTATACTGGGAAATGAAGCATGCCTGGCCGTGCTTTTTGCATTGGCTATTTGAATGGGTGTTATCCACTTCTTTTTCTGACAAGGACTTTCCATGTCAGAGGTAAGTACAGCTGCGCAGCAGGCAACTCAGTTAAGGTAGTTACATTTTATTCAGACATACTCCTGAAATACATGATAGAATTCAGAGCAAAAATTCCTGTAGCAAAATGTAGAATCTTTTTCTATAACATGTTAAGATTTCATGGGTACAATTTTCCTGTCATAACTTGGAGACATCATTTAGCAGCAGGCATCCTAATCTGTTGACTCATACAATCTTCTTCTCTTATTTTCCCTTCCGTAAGACTAAGGATGATTTTCCTCATGTATGTCTCTTGAAAGCTCTAAGCAAGTAGTCTACTCATCAGCTTGCATCTCTCACTCAGTAGTATTATTTATAAATTTTACTAATTTTAGTTTTAAGAGAAGACTCACTTAACCCTTAAGAGACTTAAGGCCCCAGGTTCTGGGGAGGTCTGGTGGAGTGGAGTTAGGGAGTGGGCAAATCCTCTTGGAGAAGCGGGAGGAGGAATGGGATAAGGAACAGTTGGAGGGTGGACATGGAGGGAAATAATGACTGGACTGTATTAAAAGATTAATAATAATAAATTATAATACAATTAGTATGTCTCTAATCCATTTCCTCACCCAATACCTTCCTTTATAGCCTTCCTCATGCTTCTTCAAATTCTTGGTCTCTTTTCACACTAATTGTCAGTGTGTGTGTGTGTGTGTGTGTGTGTGTGTGTGTGTGTGTGTGTGAGACTTTCTCTCTCTCTTTCTCTCTCTCTCTCTCTCTCTCTCTCTTTCTCTCTCTCTTTCTCTCTCTCTCTCTCTTGGGCACTCTCTCTCTGTGTGCACATGCGCACGCACATGTGTGTGTATATGTGTGTATGTGTGTCTGTGTGTGTGTGTGTGCACATGCACACATATCCACATGCTTCAAAATGTACTAAGAATGAATGTTACTTACTGGTATGTGTTGTTTAATATTGGAAAACGATTTGCTGTGCTTTTTCCTGGAATGACACCCCTCCCAATCCTGCTTCTAGCTTTCCTCAATTATCTATAGTTCATTTTGTAGGTTTGGAGCTTTATGGCATTGTACATAGAGTTTGGCATGTCTATTTTTGTCATTCTTGTTTTCCACACACTTTGACAGTTATGTTGTTCAAAGCTTATGGGTGCAGATTCTGACATTTCTTGAACATTACATAATCTCACATCAAACTCCCTGAGTCTCCAAATTACAATTCTTCAACCTCTTCCACAATGTTCCCTGAGCTTTAGGTCTAGAAATCTTTTATAGTTGTATTTATTGGGACTGGACTCTACAACTTATCTGTTTGATTCATTATGTCTAGTATATGCTTAGTAAGAGACATTAGAAGATATTCATAAGACCAGATGACCTGAGGGGCAAGCTGAAAAAAAATAGCTGCTGAAATGTAGAGGAAATTATTCGCTTAATCATTCCCATTTCAGAATAAAGGTGCTCAGATTCTCATGAAACTATTTCTGAGTACAGATCTGTGTCTCAAAATGCAGAGAAAAGATTTATAATTGTATACTTTGTAAAGTAATTCATTTTAATGGATAGTTCAGAAATCTGTCTGTAACTTGATTTTAATATAAATGAAGGTAAATACTGAAAATGTTGAGATTTCCCAGACACACAATTTCAAAAATGAGGAGGAAGAACTACTTTTATGAGCACATCTTTCACCTATAAAATCTTGGCTACTGTTGACTCAAGTTTCTTAGTATAGAGTCTGAGCGAATTGTTTAGTAGTGCAGTTTTATAACAGTTGTATGAATGGATCTTTTACCTTAGGGTTGCCTGCATTTATTGAATGCAGGTATCATAGAAATAGCTACAATAAATATCAGGCTAAGAGCCTGATATTTAATTTTGCTCATAATTTTAGCATAGAATGTTTAATAGTGCAGAGAATGATAAGCTGTATAATTCTTGCTTTTATATATGTACAGATTTTTAAATGTCAGACTAATATGTCCTGGAGTATAATAAAATAACAAGTCTTTGTTCAACTCATCTGTCCTTTATTGACTCAAAATAATTTGGGTTCATACACACTACAAGGTTCTATAAAATTTCCTCTACTTATAGGATTTATGTTTATTTGAAGTAAGCTTCGAGGGAGTACTTCAACAACCTTTGTGATACATTAAAATAACTTTACCTAATTCCACTTCCAAAGAAGTGGTCTTATATTTTTCTTTTATGTAGTCTTCAAATATAACTAAATTCCATGGATATTAAGTAGAAAATCAACATAAGAAGACTCTGAAAGACAAATAGAAAATGGGATATTGCTAGAAAATATGAGACACAAAGCAGATCATGGGGTAGGTTTACTTTTTGCATATTACATTCCAAAGAGTGAACTTAAAAACCCATTAAGATAAACAGTAGGCCAGAAAAATAGCTTTAGAAACAAACAAGGCTAAACAAGCATTCATTCCTTGCCATGTGACTTAGCAGTAACAAAGAACAACCTGTTGACATGGGTAGCAACTCTGCAAAGGTTTAGGCTGTGTGGTAAAGTACTGATCACAAAAATATACTTGGTATCAGTTTATTTTAAAAAATGTTTGGAAATAACCTTATGGAATTATTATGCCCCACCACCCATACACACGAAAGACATAAAACAAAGGAGAAGGGGGTACATCAATCATAAATTATGTGAAGTACCAAGTTGGAAGAAATTTTTCCTGTCCTGACTACATTACAGCTACTATTTTGGTAGGACATTACACTACAGTTTTGTGCAGTGATGATGAAAGTATTGATAAAGGACATGAGATTTCTCCATATTATTCTTTACAACAACAGGTGACTCCTCATTTGAATGAAAATTAAAAGTTTAATTATGAATTTGTTTTCTCAACTTTCATTTGGCCTTTCAAATTATATGATACTATAATCATTTTTAATATTTGGGACTTACAAATTTGATGCATATTTAAAAGATCTTAGAAAAATATAACAATATTGAGTTATAGTGAATCAAATTCAGTACGTCCAATAACTATTACTTCTCATTTGTAATCACTAAGCTCTGTGAAAATTATTCTTACATGTTATAAGTTTTTAGAAAAAAACAAGATTAATTGTAAACATTGTGAAAACCTGAATTTTTTGTTGTACCTATATATTGTATCTAGATCTAAGATGTTGTGAGTTAGATTTATGAAGTTCCAAATAGCATATTATAACAATATTTAAAAAATTTCTACTCAGTCAAATTAAATTGTGACATCAATGCTACCAGGATCTCAAGGTACTGAACAGGACTAATGTTAAGCATCCTGACCCATAATGTTAGTCATTTAAACTAGGTGGTTTTCTCTGGTGAATTTTTGTATGTTTATTGCTAATTTTACATTGATTGAAATTGAAATCTAGGACAGCATTCAATTTAGAAAGCTGCTGAGAAACCATAAACCATTTTAATATTCCTTAGTAGGGTGAGCTATGATTATCATTTGGTTTGGTTTATCCCCTCTCTCAACAAACTGTGGCTCCCTAATGGCTAAACAACTGCTTTAAGAGTATGGAAAATGTGAGTTTTTTCTGGTGATGGTGATGAATGCAGTTTGAATTCCTCACACTACATCAACTGGGGAATTCTTTTGTAATGAATACATGTGCTTGCAATGATAAAAGAACAATAACAATATGCAGATCTAAGTCATAGAAGGATGCAATTTATACCACAGCATTCAATATTATGGAGGAAACTGTATAAATGTATAGGTCATAAACTGATCTATATCAACAGATTGATTCATGCTTATATAAAATATAATGAACAACTTATAGCCATGAGGTTATAAGAAGAAGAAAAACAAAAAAAATTAGCATGTTTTTTTCTTTCAGGCTCCCATTGAATGGTTCACTTATACTTAAAAATTAATTAATTAATTAATTAATTAAAAAAATAAAAAATAAAAAACAACAATATGTTCAAGGAGACTCTTTAACAAAGAGTGAAAATTTCATTCAACAGGGCTGCCACGGGAACAGCTGTCAAGTTACTACTCAACATCATCACTTTCAAAACACCTTTTTGTGCCCTTGTTCACATTTTAAATGGAGTTTCTGCTTAGATTGTTCTATGAAAGAGACACTTCTTTAGCTATTAGTGTGTGTAGTACTTAAAATAGAGATCTAAAGACACTCTTTTTCTGCTTTTTTATTTCTACCCGAATCATTAACTACAAGTCTTACTGATAAGAGTCTTCTCACACGTTTGTAATCCACAGTTCTGATTAAGTGCCATAGTTAAACTATAATTTCTTATAAAATTATCATATAAGCTTTTAGGCTTTGAAAATTATTTAAAATGACAGTGAACCAAGTGTTTGCTCTTTTACTTTGAAAAAAAAAAACCAACTAGTTTTTCTTCAAATTTTGAATGTAAAAATTCATATCAGACAAAAAGTTGCTTGTAGAAAAACATATTTTTATATAAACTATATATTTTTAATACTAAAAGTTAAACTGTTTATGCACAATAGCTCTTCACATATCAAAATAATTACTTAGCATGATTATTATTTTTAAAATTTATTTTAGAAATTACTCATTAAATTTTTATGGCAATGACAAAATAATTATAATAAAAATTGTACACTACCATACTTCTAATAAAACAATGGTTTAAACAACTGCTGGTGAGTTGGAGACTTCGATATCTAAGTGTTAGCTGAACATCTGATCACTCAAGTGGAAAGTCAAGAAATGATATGTCAGCTCACTGACCCTATTAACTTCCTGCTCCCAACAGTCAATGTGGAAACTTATCACTGATCCATAAAAATCTATGAAGGTTATGGTCAAGAAAAATAAAATGTAATACTTCCTTGTCATTTTACTATTACATTCACGTCAAAGGCAAATTTAGAAGCACTTAACATATTTCCTATAAGACATTCATTGATATATCCATATTATTCTGCCTAGTACTGTTTCAAAAGGCATTTGTTATATCATTAATTATCTCATAAAAAACCAATTTCCTAAAGATCACCAAACTTTTTCTGGTAAGAAAATTAATTGTCTTATTAGGTTTGTGTAATGTCTATTACACAGCTATTAAAAACAATGAATTCATGAAATTCTCTGGCAAATATATGGAACTAGAAAATATCCTGAGTGAGGTAAACTAATCTCACACACACACACACACACACACACACACACACACAAATACACATGGTATGTACTTACTGATAAGTGGATATTAGCCCAAAAGATCACAATACCCAAGATACAACTCACAGATCCCATGAAGCTCATGAAGAAGGAAGACTAAAGTGTGGGTGCTCAGTCCTTCTTAGAAGGAGTAATAAAATACTCATGGGAGCAAATATGGAGAAAACGTGTGGAGCAGAGACTGGAGGAGGAGTTGTCCAGAGACTGCTCCCTGGATATCCATCCCATGTGCTTTCACCAAAGGCAGATACTGATGTGGATGCCAGAAAGTGCATGTTGACTGGAGCCTGATATAGTTGTCTCCTTAGTGGTCTGGCAGAGTCTGACTTATACAGAGACAGATGCTCACAGCTAACCATTAAACTGATCACTGAGTTTCCCAATGGAGGAGTAAGGGAGAAGACTGAAGGAGCTTAAGGGGCTTTAGACCCCAAGGGAAGAGCAACAATACCAACCAACCAGATCTCCCAGGGTCTAAACCACCAGCCTGGGAACACATAGGGAGGGGCCCATGGCTTCAGCTGTATATATAGGGGAGGATGGTCTTGTTGGGTATAAGTGGGAGAGGAGATCCTTTGTCAGGTGAAGGCCTGATACCCCAATGTAGGGGAATTCAAGAGTGAAGGTGTGGGAGTTGGCTGGTGGGTGGGGACGCATATCATCATAGAAGCAGGAGGAGAGGAGATGGGATGGGGGGGCTCTGAGTGGGGGGAAATGGGGAAAGGAAATAACATCTGATATGTGAATAAAATACCCAATAAAAATTAATTTCAAAAACCTTGATTATATTTTTTAGAAAAAAATGGTTAGAATAATGTCAAAAAAGAATAACATAGATATTGCATTCCAATTAAGTTTTATTTATATATTTGTCTATGTATATATTCACACACATGCATGCTACAGTCCTGGTATGAAAGTCAGAGAATAACTTTCAGTATGGTATATTCTTCCATAAACAAAGTTTATGCTGTTGTTTGTGCTGCATATTCCAGCTATAGTTAGCCTAGTGAACTCAGTGGTCATTCCCCTGGCCTAACTTTACATCCTGTTTTACTGTAGTACTGTTGGGCTAAATTATAGGCCACTTTGACTTATTATACAAGTTTAGGGATGGGTTTTTGGTCATCCAACTTGTGCAGTGAGTGTTTTTATCCACTAAGTCATTTCTCCAATGCTCAAAATAATACTTTAGAAGACATAAAATACATGAGAAAGAAAATCTGCTTTTTTTATTTCACACAAATTGATGCCTTTTCACATGTTGATTGAAATTTGTCAACCCTACTACACATACAAACATTCACACTTACTTACACACATATATACATACACAAACATGTATGTATGTATCTATTTATCTATCTACCTATTGACCTTCTATCATCTATCATCTACATATTTTTATCTATCTACTTATGTATTTATGTACGTATGTATTTATATATGTGTGTATATATGCTCATCTATAATTGTTTGTATATAAATAATTATTATATTCACAGTTTTCCAGGATTCAAATGTGGTGAAAGAAGATTTTTCTTAGATCCATGAAAGAAGCTAAATAGAACTGTAGCTTGTGTAGCTCAACAAAACTCAATGGTCCTAACCGTTAATAATGTCATTGAAGAGACATTTTTTAACTAAATATATTAAGGAGGTAATCTTGTGAAAGTTATTAGAAAAGGATGGCCTCTGGCTCCTACCAACATCTATATTCCCACTCCAAAGCTCAACACAGACCAAAGCTCCAGAGCTCCAGAGTCTCTCCACCAAGCTTTCTAAGTTCCCACTGGCAGGGCACTACCACTCCATTTCCATGCTTTAAACCCCAATGGCCTTTGAGGGGAACATCATGCAAATGACTCTATGGAGTTGTTGCTAGAAGAAAAACACCACAAAGTGTTTAGGAACAATAGTAACTCAATCTCTGGTCGCAACAACTAAAACCTAATCTTCTAAGCCTTATTAAATCTAATTCTCTGGTGGTGAATCCACAAGGATCCACCATGGTACTAGGAAACTCTACTATATCTTGTGCATGTGCTCACCCCTGATCAAAAGGCCTCTCTTTCTTCTCCTCCTCTTTTCCCTTTTCCAGCCTGGAAGTCCCTCCTACTCACCCAGTGATTGGCTCCTTTATTCATAGGGGTTTGGTTCACAAAAAGTCACCTGAGTATGTGACTCACTCCTTGTCTGCAGCCTCTTCCAGGAGAGCAGAAATTAACATCAAAATGCAGACAGCACAGAACCATCCACAACAAGGTAAAGCACAGGAACTTGGTACAGTTATTGAACATACATACATACATACACGAGTAAGTCAATGAAATACAGTTCATACTTACAGAAAACATCTACTTTATGTATACTCTTTTATGTAATATACACACAATAAATGTAGAGAGACTGTAGATTCTTCAGACTTACAAGTAGTAAACATTGCATATGAACTTATAGAACAATGTTTCTAATTCTGATTTCTTACAAAGCCTTAATCTTTAAAATAAACTTAATCTTTAAAATAAAAAAATAAAATAAAATCTGTACAAAGCCTTAATCTTTAAAATAAACTCCCAGTTTAGCTTAAAAATTATTTAAAAAATGGCCATGGAAAAAAGCAAAGTTTGAATTTTAAGAAAAAATTTTGCATCTTCCATAGAGTACATTTTTATGTACAAATTCATGGGAAGTATAAATTTTACATCTTTGAGGAGAAATGATTCCCTAATGCAAGTGTTGCAGCTCTGAGGGAAAAGGTACCCTGGTAGTATGGAACCATGGAATATTAGAAAGTCACAGTATACGACAAAGCTCACACAGGAAATTACTTCAAAAGACAAAAATCATTGAAGTCTTTGCTTAAGGACACTGTCAATAGGACAAAATGGCAACCAACAGATTGGGAAAAGATTGTTACAAATCCTACATCTGACAGAGGGTTAATATCCAATATATACAACGAACTCAAGAAGTTAGACTCCAGAGAACCAAATAACCCAAAATTTGGGTAGAGAGTTAAACAAAGAATTCTCAGATGAGGAATATTGAATGGTCAACTAACACCTAAAGAAATGTTCAACATCCTCAGTCATCAGGGAAATGCAAACCAAAGCAAACCTAAGTTTCCACCTCACATCAGTCAGAATGGCTAAAACCAAAAACTCAGGTAACAGCAGATGTGGACAACGAGGAGCACTCTTACATTGTTGGTGAGATTGCAAGCTGTTACAATCAGTCTTGAAATCATTCTGGAAGTACCTTGGAAAATTAGACATAGTACTAACTGATGACCCAGCTATATGACTCCTGGGCATATAACCAAGAGATGCTTCAGCATACAAAAAGGCCATTTGCTCCACTATATTCAAAGCAATCTTGAAGCTGCTTTAGCCATAAGCTGGAAAAAAACCCAGATGTCCTTCAACAGAGGAATGGATACAGAAAATATGGTACATTTACACAATGGAGTACTACTAAGCTATTAAAAACAATTATTTCATCAAATTCTTAGGCAAATAGATAGAATTAGAAAATATCATCCTGAGTGTGTAACATAGTCACAAAAGAACACACATGATATGCACTCACTGATAAGTTGATATTAGCCCAAAAGCTCAGAATACCCAAGATTCAATTCACAGACCACATGAAGCTCAAGAAGAGGAAAGACTGAAGCATGAGTGCTTAAGTCCCTTTTAGATGGGGAAACAAAATACTTCAGGGAGTAAATACAGAGAAAAAGTGTGGAGCAGAGACTGAAGGAGAGGGCTTTCAGAGACTTCCCCACCTGGAGATCTATCCCATATACAGACACCCAACGCAGACCTTATTTCTGAATGCCAAGAAATGCTTGCTGACAGGAGCCTGATATAGCAGCCTCCTGAGAGGCTCTGCCATAGCCTGACAAATACAGAGGCAGATATTCGCAGCCCACCATTGGACTGAGCTCAGGGTCTTCAATGGAGGAGTCAGAGAAAGGACTGAAGGAGCTGAAAAGGTTTGCAACCCCATAGGAAAAACAACAATGTCAACGAAACAGAGCTCCCAGGGACTAAACTACCAACAAAAGAGTACACATAGAGTGATTCATGGCTCCAGTTGCATATGTAGCAGAGGATGGCCATGTTGTGCATCAGTGGGAGGAGAGACCTTTAGTCCTGTTGAGGCTTGATACCCTAGTGTTGGGGAATGCCAGCATGGGGAGGTGGGACTTGGCTGGATGGGGGAGCTCCCTCATAGAAACAGGGGGAAGGGAATAGGAGAGGTGGTTTCTGGAGGTGAAACTGGGAAAAAGGATGACATTTGAAATGTAAGTAAGGAAAATATCTAATAAAAAATAAATAAATAGGTGAATGTTTTGTTGTGTTCTTGGATTTGATTTGCAAGAATTTAAAACATCTGTCCTTTTGTTTTTAAAAATATTACTATCCTTCATGTGTAGGCAGAAAAAAACCTTTAATACATAGTTGTGAGCCACAGCTAAAACATACTGATTCAGAATTTTTAGAATAAATGTCTTAGTTCATATATTAAGAAAAAATAATTTTAAGAATATATCTTTATAGAGAACATACCAATAAAATCATCAAAGGATTAGCATAAAAATCAGCAAATGGTTAAAATGCCCTGGTAATAAATGTTTAAAATGCCAGTAGGTGGAGAACTGAACTAAAGGCCTGTCTGTGACACTTCCATGGCATAATTTGGCACTTGCTTCTGCATGTGGAAATGGAAGATGCCTTAGGGATTTATACTCGTCTGTAGTGAGTTTGTTTCTGATTTCAAAGACTGACTGTGGTTGGGAAGTACAGTCAAATATCCAGAATTTATTCCAGGACTGCAGAGTCTTTCTAAATCAGTGTTTTGAGCCATTTTCAAACAATAGAAAGAGATCTTAAAGTCTTTCTTCTATTTTTTTCTGGAATAATTGTACTGTGATAATCACATCATTTCCTATTTCTCCACATCTCTGACTTGTTTTCTTCCTTGGAAAGGATTTAAGTCTGAATCATCAAGTTAATGTCTTTATCTCTCATCTATTTTGTTGTTAACCATTATGGGTAAAGTGTAAATAAAATACAATCCTAGATTATGAAAGGAACTAGACTTTTTTTTAAATCAGGAATTTGATTTGTTCATTGAGTATTGGACAAGAATTTCAATTAGATTATTTAAAAAGTGAAAGAAGAAATATTTCAATTCAAGCAAGGTCAAAAAAATCAACAAAGAGGATATGTATGATACTTTTTATACAGCATGTAAAACAGATATATTAGAATATCTCTGGCTAAAAAGACAATATTTTAAAAAGAAGAAAAAAAGAAGAGGAAGAAGACTTCAAAATGATTTATAAGTTAGGAAGTATCTACTACCAGGAAATAATTACCAGCAAACATAGATGAGATGAAATTAGTCACAAGACTTATCCTCAGACATATAGATATGTATGCCCTTTTTTGCATTATATTTTAAATATTTGTAGCAAAGTTGGGATTTATGATTATTTTGATTTGAGACACAGTTGGGTTGTTTTCAGTACTCCAAATAGAGATGACAAACATATGTTACCAACAATTATACTTATTGAGTTGGGCCTCATATACAAAAGCTTCATTCTTTGAAGTAGTTATTGAGTTTGCAGGGTTATTTTACTATGACTAAAAGAAATACATGTATAATTCATAGCAACTTTATTCTATATCATTTTCTCCTCTGTTGAACACTTAGAGAATAAAATTTGGTAAACTTATTTTTTTTAAAACTCCCTTGTCTGTTTTCCATAAGTATACTGTATTTTTCCTAGCATATAAAAGTTGCTTATTTGTTTTCTTAGTAGTAACAAAGTTTGGGGGTTATATTTACTCTTCATACATGTGTATCTCTGAGATTTTTATCATGAAAATATATAAAAACTGCAGAGGATGTGACAAAATAACTTTTAATCTTTTAAGTTTCACACTGTGCATTCAATTAAGAACTGCACTGAGTAAAGAGAAATGGTGAAACACTCACTTGGCAATACCTGTAGCTAAGAGTACATTCCTATCTTTAGATTTCTAAATTTTCCAATATGTTGGGACTCCAGTACAGGGCCTAGGCCAAAGACATGCATCTTCTCTGCCTTCTATTATCATTAAAAAATGTTCATCAGAATAGAAACCTTTAACTGAAACTCCCTAAATCATTTTAGAGGGCTATTTTATTTTGTTAGTCTGATGAGAAAGATAATAGGTGCATCTGAGTAGGGCTTTTGCCTAGAAAGTTAACATAAGTATTTTAAAGCACTCTAGAAAGTCAGTTAATTTTGAAATTAGAATATGAAATGCAAGAACATTAATATTCCAGAGAAGTAATCACATCCCTTTGGGTGTTATACTATGTGTTCAGTGGAGGTTAATTGTGAAAGCTAACTCTCTCTCTGTTGATAAGTATCTTTCTTTTACATTTAGTTTTGAATGCTTGGTTCACTTTATAGCTAATTTTACATAATTGCATTAAGAGCTACAGTTTTGAAGCTGAATCAATTCATAACTAATTGCTAAGACTCTCAATCCTCCTTAAGGCTATTAAAAGAAATTTTACTACTACATAATGTTATTTAATAAACAAATAAATGTGAGAAACAAAATAGTGGGTAAGAACCTCATTTCTTGAAAATTCATTATTTCATGCATATATCTTGTATAATTACCAATTGGTGTAATTAATATTGTCCTGCATGCATTTATCATTTCAGCATAAAGAGGCGATTATTTTCTTACTAGAATGTACTGCCCATGGCAGTCAATTTAGAGAAGATTGAAGAAAAAAGACAATGAAAAATTTTTTATAGTGTGCTTCTTAGCTTTTATACACATTTAAAACCAGTTAGAAGTATCCACACATTCACTCATATATCAACACTTGGTAGGAGAGAAACAGTCATATTTTGAAGAATAGTGAACTTTGACATGTGAACTGTGCACACAAGAGAGTATATGGGAATCTGAATCTGTGAAAAACCCTTTACTTTGGAGCTATAAAGGAGATTTGTTTCCCCAGAGAATAGGCCATCTGGTGCTCTGATTAATGTGAAGAATGTGAGAAATTGCATTAACTTGCTGTTACTGGATTCTGTGAAGATTATTGTATTTGACCTGCAGTATCTTTTTGCCCTGTACTTTCCTACACATCACCTACACCGAAATTTCTTCTCTTATTTCAACAAAACAAGCAACAAAGCTTGGCATCATCTTATAATATGGTTTGCTCCTTCAGAATGATAATTTATGCAATTTTTATTTTTGTGTGACAGGATTAAAATTCAATTATGTCATCTTGTCATAGAAAATTTCTTAAGAAAATGTGAATGTGTCTTTGGACCACTTCTTGCTTACAGATAGAATTCTGAATATTTTCAGGAGTTTGATTTTAGCTGTTAGTTGTTGATTATGTTAGGAATTTTACAAGCTCTAATTCATAGCCGTCTGCATGGAAAAGATGTAATTAAGTTCATCTCTTACTACAATGTTTTTCTATGATATTTGAGCTTGTGTTATTGTACTGAAAGTAATTTTACTCTGTGGAAATATTTCTTTAAGCCTTTTTTTTTTTACTTAATGTGTTTTTACCCTTCAAACTTTATCCCCCTCCCAGTCTAAGCTCTGACTGTTCCACATCCCATCCCTCCTCTTGTAACCTGTCTCCACGAGGATGTCCCCACCCCCTCATGCATCCCCATCCAGCAGACCTAACCACACTCTGGATCCTCCAGTATCTTGAGGGTTAGGTGTATCTTCTTTGACTCAGTCCAGATCTAGAAGTCTTCTACTGTATATGTGTTGGTGTATGCTGCCTGGTTGCTGGCCAAGTTTCTGAGGGATCTCTGGGGTCCAGGTTAGTTGACACTGCTGCTCTTCTTATAGGGTCACTCTTTTTCTCAGTTTCTCCCAGCTTTTCCCTAATTCAAACACAGAGGTCCCTGGCTTCTGTTCACTGGTTGGATGTAAGTATATTTATCTGACTCTTTCAGCTACATGTTGGATCTTTTCAAAAGCAGTCATGATAGGTCCATTTTGTGAGCTCTCCATAGCCTCCTTAATAGGGTAAGCCTTGGGACCCAATTTGGGCCTCTTGATGGACCTCCTTTTCTTCAGGCTCTTCTCTATTTTTTTCCCTGCAGTTTTTTTCTGACAGGAACAATTCTGAGTCAGAATTTTTGACTGTGGGATGGCAACCCCATCCCTCCTCTTGATGACCTGTCTTTCTAATGGAAAAGGGCTCTACAGATTTCCTCTGTGCACTGTAGGGCACTTCATCTAAGGCCCCTGTCTGTTCCCTCCACCCAGTACCTGATTATCTTTTCCTCTTCCCTTCCCTGTTTTCTTTCCCACCCAGGAGCCTCCCTCCCTCACTCCTCTTGTTAAATTGCTTTCTTCTGCCCAAGTGAGCTTGAGGTCAAAGATGGTGATTCCCCCAGAAGTTCTTTTATTGTTAAGAATTGTTTTTTCTCTTGATATTAATTATACTGATTTTTACCAATAGGTTATGGCTATGCAATAAGTCTTAGCTAATCCTCCCTGTTCCAACAAAACCACTACTTTTCCCTAGAAAGACTGACCAATATTAACCACCTTAGTCCACTAACCCAAGGAATAGGGGTGCTGACTCTTCTTTAACTTCTTCAAGCTGATTACCGGTGTTGAGATATTAGAAGAGGGGTGTCTTCATTGCATCCAGATGGAATTCCAGGACATTGGAGGTGTGGGCAGGTCTGCTCAGTATGCTTGATGAGTAGATAGATCAAGGCTGTGTATTCCTGCAATATACAACTCTCAGTACAAGTTTTAGTATCAAGAAAAAAAATTTTTTTTCCCTAGAAGGCTGACATTTTTTTAAAGCTGTTGGTTCTAACAACTTTTCTTTTTTTCCCCTTTTTAAAGTTGGTTGTAATATTTACATTTCAAATTTTATCCCCTTATCCCATTTCCCCCCACCCAGGAACCCCTTATCCCATCCTCCCTCCTTATGCTTCTATGAGGGTGTGATTTTCCAGTTTCTATGATGCTGTTTCCATTAACATAAACTGCCTCTTAAATTTCTAAATCCTTCCCTTTGTGTTATTAATCTCCTATTTTTTCTTTCTTTTTTCTTTTTTCTCTTTTTTTTCTTTTTTTCATCTCTTTTTTAAAAAATTGAATATTATATTTACCTTTCAGATTTTATCCCTTTATGGTACAAAATTTACTTTGATTTCAAATTTAAGGTTTTCATTGGTATGAGCTTCTTACTGATATAAAAGTGAGATGAATATTGGTACTCTCATGGGCATTGTACCTGTATAACACATTTAGGAATACAAGGCTTAGACCCAGTCCTCCTTTAACTTTTTTAACTGATTTGGGATGGTTAGCCTATGAGTTAAGGGACTATAGCAAATTCATGGCTTTGAGTTTGTTAGGGTGTTTTCCATATTTTATTTAGAAATAGCTGAGAGGAGTTAACAGACAACAGTCCAGGTTACCTTACATGGATAGTTGTTTTTCAAAACGTCAGAAGTCCATAGAATTGACATTACAAATATTTCTATATTAATGTTCATTTAGATTAGAGACCTGTCTGCTCCTGACAGCTTCCTGTCGTGGATTCTAAGAAACTGAGCATCGTTGGAGTTACTCCAGTTGTGCAGAGACAGTCACAAGGCAAGAGTTGCCTCTTTCCATCTACAGACAAATTACTGTCCAGAAAAGGACACACTTGCAGAATAGTCAACTGATTATATCTGCCTAGACAGAGTAATCAGCCCTTAATAATTCTGCATCACTAAGGTCTGTCAGATGATTCTGGGCCAGAAGGCTGAAGATTTGATGCTCCAACGTTCGGTAGTATAAGGGCTTTCCAGGTGTTCAGCAGTCTCTATAAATTGGCTAAGTTTTAGAATCTATGCTTAGTGCTTCCCATAATTTCAGTTAACTCAGTCATTCTGGATTTCTGACGGGGTTGAAGGCTTATAGTCTCATAGCCAATCCTGGCTATTTACTTTGAGAGAAAAGATCTGAGTGGATGGTTTTCAGCTGACATTCATTCTAAAGCCAAGAAAAAAGCCAGGTTCAAAACTAAGTGTTTTAATTAAGAGAGATGACAGAGATTCTGGTTAGTCAACAAAATGATGGACTGGATATTAGGACTATGTTTACCTCACTGGTACAATTAGGAATAACTATGCATTAATTACATTCTGAGAGAAACTTTTTATTTTTAACAGGAAGCGTGAAGCTAGGTGATGAGAGAGAGAAAGAGAGGGGGGCATGGGGGCAGATGTTCACGTGTCTCCACCAGTCAAAGATAGTTTATATATCTCGTTGGATATTGGGTTACACTTCTGATTGAGCATTACCTAACTTATAAAGCCTTTGATTAACATTTTAAAAAATGTATAAAAGCAAAAAGGAAAAGGGGGCATGGGATAGGGGTTTTCTAGGGAGGGGAAATTGGAAAAGGGGATGGCATCTGAAATGTAAATAATAAAAAAAAAAAGAATTGTTTTTCCTATTCTGGGTTTTCTGCTTATCCATATGAATTTGAGAATTGCTCTTTCAGTATCTTTGATGAATTGTATTGGGATTTTGATGAGAATTGCATTGAATCTGTAGATTGCTTTTGGTAGTTTGGACATTTTCACTATATTAATTCTGCCAATCCATGAGCATGGGAGATTTCTCCGTTTTCTGAGATCTTCAATTTCTTTCTTAGGAGACTTGAAATTATTCTCATACAGATCTTTCAATTGTTTGGTTAGAGTTACCCCAAGATATTTTATATTATTTGTGTTTATATTATTTGTGAAGGGAGTTGTTTCCCTAATTTCTTTCTCAGCTTGTTAATCATTTGTATAAATGAAAGGTTACCGATTTATTTGAGCTAATTTTATATCCAGACATTTTGCTGAAGTTGTTTATCAGGTGTAGATGTTCTCTGGTAGAATTTTTGGGGTTGCTTATGTATAGTATCATATCTTTAAGACTTTCAGTGAATCACTTAAAGAATTTCAAGAATATATGTTCTTTCTCTATTTTACTTGAAATGAAAAATGTATGCCCTATACAACTAACAGTAAATATATTTTAAAAATCCATATGGAAATTTATTACTTTAGAAATTTTAGAAGCATATACTTGTATTCTTTTGGCACAGATTCTATTTACAGTATATATTAT
Organism: Arvicanthis niloticus; assembly: GCF_011762505.2. Lineage (NCBI taxonomy): Eukaryota > Metazoa > Chordata > Mammalia > Rodentia > Muridae > Arvicanthis > Arvicanthis niloticus. The sequence goes on from NC_133437.1 coordinate 11,807,897, forward strand.
TAAATTTATATTATTTTCACATATATGTGGAAAATATATTTATATTCTTATGTATTCTTATATTCATATATATGAAAAATATGTATATATGCAAATATGAAAAATGTAAGTGAAATTATTATATTATAGGGGAGGCAATGCCACAATTACACATCTTTGGCAGGAAGAGAATACTCTAGTGCCAGAATTAGTTACATCCTGGTGAGTCATTGGTCACAGTGGTCCCATGGGATATTAGAACATCAAAATCTATTTCAAAGTTTGTTGGTTACTTTGTGTAACATGATAATAAGGCCTTTTTTTTTCTAAAGACAATACTCATGCCATTGAACATGCAGAAATCTATTTAGTGACCAACAGGAAGGTTCATCCTTATGACTAGTATTCAGAGTGCTTGAAGGTACTCTGCAGATTAACAGAGGAGAAAGTTCTTCATCAATTTTAACCAGCAAAACAATCTTGAGACCATCAAGAGATACCAGCCTACAAGATATATTGTAATGAAGATACAAACATTACAGAAATAACCAAATAGTTTTACGTTTGATTTATGGTCTATTCCATAAGATGGAACCAATTCTTGACACTACTGAACTTTGCAACAATCTGAAATAAGCTAGTTCATTGGCTTTGGGGAAAACCTACTACTATTCTATGGGGAAAACCTACTACTATTCTACTAAAACAAAAGCTCTAAAACTGTGGGTTCTGACAATTTGGTAGTTATATGTCAGATAAGATGTATATCATATATTTACATTATGATTCAGAACAGTAGAATATTATGGGTGTGGAGCAGCAATAAAGTAATTTTATTGCGTGGTGTCACCACATCATGAGGAACTGTATTAAAGGGTTGCAGGATGTAAACCATAGTGTTACAGGAACATGATATGTTAGAGAGTTACATAGTTCAACCCCTATCAAGTATGATTTCTTTTTAGTTGATGGAATGAACACAAAGGCCCACAACTAGAAAATATATAAAGAGATAGTATAGTGTGAGATAATTGGGAACAGTCACCACCAAAGAAGATGCCTTCTTCTAACCTAGTTATTCTCAAACTTCATAATGCTGCAAACTTTTAATACAATTTCGCATGTTATTTTTGTTCATACTTTGTAATTTTGAAATTGCTATGAACTGCAGTGAAAATATTCCACTTGTAAAATATCTGGTATGTGATCCTTGTGAAAGATTCTTTCATCCCATTTGGTGGTCAAAACCAACAGGTTGAGAACTTCTGTTCTAACCACTTACCTCAAATCTCAGAGATCTATATAGAGAAGGAGGTGGGAAGATTCAAAGAGCTAGAGGTGGTATGTGACCCTAAGGAAACTGTCTTTCATACACAATAGGTTTAGTGTACATATAGACTCAGAGATTGTGGTAACACAAATAGACCTTCACAAGTTCAATCCAGACAACAAGCATCCAGAGCTGGGAGTAGAGTTGGACTCATATTCCTAATAACTAAGGTATTTGTAATTAATACTTTGGTTGGGAAGGAAAATAAGTTTCTCCAGTACAGTGTCACTGGTTATAATAACCACACTCAGGGCCAATCTCCATTTCAAGGAGCATACTAACTTTGTGTTCTGTGTGGTGTGTTTTCTCCTCCTTTCTCCACTCCTCCTCTTTCTCCTCCTCCTGCTTCTCCTCCTCCTCCTTCTCTCTCTCTTCCTACTTCTTCTCCTTCTCTCCTGTTCCTTCCTTTCCTTGTCTGTTCCTTTTTTTTATCTCCTCCTCTTTTTCATTTTTTTGTATTGTGTTTATATATATAATATATATTACATATATATTGAATATATATATTCTATATATATTCAGGGCTTATGAAAGAGGAGAGAAAAAGAAAATAATGCTGGCAGGCAGTGAGAAATTTAAAATAAAAAAATAAATGAATCCATGGAACATAGTATAAAAAATAAATACAAAGATTGACTTAATGATATTTTAATAGTTATATGCTTCTTTCTATAAACTCAACAATCCAACAATCTCTGGATATATAAGAATAATTTCAATTTGAAATATAATTTTGTATTACAAATACATTTTTATAGAAAAAAATGTATATATTTATCTCAATAAAGACAATTTAAACCAGAAATAAAAAGAAACATATCCAACTAAATTACTGTCTTGGGTACACATATTTTAGGAGGTAGTGTTAAGACTGGTCAGTTTATGTGCCAACAGAAGTTAAGTTAGAACATTTCAAATATCTATGTCTGAACAATATTTTTTCCACCTCTGTCACTGGAAACAGCTGTTCTGTATCTAACGCTCATACTGGAAGTGACAGTCTTCTATACCAGGTTCCTGACATTAATCCATTTATTTCCTACTGAACAAAATATACATAACAGACCAAGGAACACACTAGGTCATTTAGAGTTCAGATTATATTAAATAACTACCCCAAGTATGCTTTTCTCTATAATTTTTATATCTTTTCTCATATCAAAATAACTTTTGTATGTTTATAGAGACCTATATATTATAAGGATGATTTCCTTATACAAAAATCTTTATTACTAATCATATGTAGTTCCCAGAATTTCATTGTGAAATTCTTATTCATTTTCATGGATAAGTGCACTAAGAGACTGGCACTCTTTTACAATATAAGTTTGCCCCTAACTGTTTTCTTTCTGTGAAGCATATTTCTCTAATAAAAGTCGAAATCATGTCTCCACTGGTTATATCCAGTGTTCATTTCACAACAATTTCAAGCACATTCTTAACAGCTAGATAATAATGTATATAAGCTAAAAATGCATTCATTTAAGGGCAATGAGACACACGTCATCATTTCTAAATGGGATAAAGCACGCCAATGATTATTTCTAGATGAAATAATACATAAATATGAACTTGTGCACATTTCTCCTGTGTGTCAGACTACAAGAATATTTTTCAAATTTATTTTTTGCTTATTTTTGCCTAATCTTTATCATGAGCAACCTGATTTTTTTAACATGAAATTTATATCTAGAATTAACATTCCTTAAGTTATTATTTGTTAGGTTAAAATATGTTTGTTTATACAGTGGCTTTAAAAATATTGTGAATATTTACTATATAAATATTTAAATATGTATATAGCAATTATTTTTAAGTGAAGATTAGAAATAAATAATATCTTCTTTGAAGGCATTAATTACAGTTAAAGTTAAGTATTATTTTTTATATAAGACATTAAACATACTGATCAACTTGTTTTGAGTGTTCCACTCAGCTGTCCTAAACTTTAGAGACCTATTTTGTAACTACATTCTGATTGCAGTATTCATTAAATGTTTTTATTGTGAAAAACAAATGAACATAAGCCACAAATAGCCACAAACATTATTTCGATATATATAGAATATTTTTAAAAATATGTTTAAATTCACTTTGCAATCTTAAACTCTACTTACATCTATACAATAGGTCAGGAATCCATTTCTTTGAAATGGAAAAAATGCAAAAATCTAACATTCTCCTAGTTTTCTAGAATGGGAGGAATCCAACATGACTGGAGTTAGTTTTCCAAATTATGAGGCTATTACTTGTAATAATAATAAAAGTTTCATCACCATGTAATTATTTTAAGTTAGTGATCACTATCTAATATCTTTGGAATTTGAAGAATTTTAGCCAACAGCCTCACCATTGACTCTTTAATTGACTCTATGAATATTCCTTTGAGGCCTAAATAATTCCTTGTTAATGGAGGCACCCATAATACTGGTTGAATCTCAAGTGAATCACTTCATCTTAGGTATTAGAAAATTCCATATTTACAAATAATGTTACATTCTACTTTACCAAGAATTAGGATTTCATTTTAAGAATGTAATATTCTCCACATAAAAATCTTAATCTTTGTCTTTTATTACAACTGTAAGCCATAAAAGTATGTGTGATATCTATAGCGTTTTTTGAAATTATGTATAACTAGTTTTTTATAAAGAAATGAGATTCGTACAGTCATGGAGGAAAAAAAAAGAGAAATTAAGTTAAATCTTTATAATAAATGTTATTTTAGTTTTATACAAAAGAGGTTTTCAGAAATGTTAGGTTACAGAAACTTATTTTACAAATTAGTGTAACTATATCATCCAGAGTTTTTGTGACTTTCCTTGAGAGAGTCTCCATGGAGAAAGAACTGAATGTTATAATAATCAGTGTATTTATATTCACAGTGAGACGTTGTGTTATATGTGCAAATGTTGTGTGGTGGTTATTGATCACTCTTATAAAGATTTTTGGAATTTCTCCAATGCTTAAATATAGTGTTTTGGGAGCATTTAAAATAAGAATTTTAATTGTTTTTTTTTTATTTATTTACATTTCAATTGCTATTCCCTTGATGTCCTATAGATAAAATTCAAAATGTAAATAAATAAAATAATCAATTTTTTTTAAAAAATCCAATTTTAGTCCCCCAAGAGACATTATATTTAAGCATTGGAGAAACTCAAAATCTCTACAAAATATTCAATAACCACCACACAACATTTGCACATCAATTAGAGGCATGGCATTGCCATCACACAATCAAAAGCCCTGACCCAGAATTGTTTCTTTCTGAAGGAACTGCAGGGACGAAAAATGAAGAAGAGCATGAGAGAAAAGCAGTCCAGTGACAGATCCCAAGTGGGATCCAGCTCAAGGGGAGGACCGGGGCCTTGACACTGTTATTAATTTTGTGGTGTGCTTGCAGACAGGAGTCTAGCATGGCTGCTGTTTGTTGGGCCTCACAGAGGGCAGCCATGCAAATACTAGTATCAAGATGTCAAGTAAGAGTCAGATGCAAATACTAGTATCCAACCAACAGAGAGAAGTCAGGGACCCCTCTGGTTGAATTCAGGAAAAGCTGGAAGAAGCTGAGGAGGAGGGAAGACCCTTGGGAACACCAGCTGTTTCAACAAAGCTGGACACTGAGATAGCTATGACAATGAGCAACCAAACAAGCAACATACACCAGCTGATATAAAGACCCCAACACATACATAGCAAAAGACTTGAGACCCCAGGGAGTGGGGAGGCCTGCTGGGTTGGGGTGGTGGGAATATCCTTTTGGAGACATTGGTGGGGGAAACAAAGAGGTATGGAGCAATCGAAACAGACCTGGAGAAGAATGACGTCTAGACTGTTAAAAAAAAAAAAAGGATTAAAAAATAATATAAATAATTTTTTAAAAAGTTATCCCTTTTCCAAGTTTTACCCTCCACTAACACCCTATCAAATCTCCCTTCTCCCCTGCTTCTATGAGGGTGTTTCCCTCTCACCTACCCACCTACTCCCTCCTCACTGCCCTAAGCATTCCCCTATACTGTTGCATCATTTTGCCTCCACAAGACAAAGGACTGCCCCTCCCATTGATGACAGTTAAGACAATCATCTGCTACATATTCAGCTGAAGCCATGGTACTCTGGTTGGTGATTTAGTTCCTGGGAACTCTGGGGTGGGGTGGAGGGTTCAGTTGGTTGATGTTGTTGTTCTCTATGGGGTTGCAAACCCCTTCAACTTTTTCAGTACTACCATTAACTCCTCCATTGGGGTCTCCAAGTTCAGTCCAATGGTTGGCTGTGAGCATCAGTATCTCTATTGTTCAGGCTCTGGCAGAGCATTTTAGCAGACAGCTATAATAGGCTCCTGTCAGCAAGTGATTCTTTTCATCAGCAATAGTGTCTGGGTTGGTGTCTGCATATGGAATGGATCCCTAGGTGGAGCAATTTGCCTTTACTTCAGTCTCCACTCTTTGTCCCTGTGTTTTTCTTAGATAAAAGCAATACTAGATTAATATTTTTAGATAGGTGTGTGGCATCATCCCTTAAACGGGGACTATGCTTAATCTACGGATATGGTCCCTACAAGTTCACTCTCTCCTTGGGTGGGTATTTCAGCTAATGTCATCCCCATTGCATCCTGAGAGGCTCTTGCTTTCTTGTCATTTGGGACTTTCTGGTGGCTACTTTTAGTTCCCCATCCCATGCTACTACACATCTCTGTTCAATCCTGACCCTCTATACTTCTCCCCCTTCTCCCAAATCTGATCGTGCTCCCCCTTTTTTTCCATCCCCATCCTCTCTCCCTCCCAGGTTCCTCCTTACCTCTCATAATTATTTTGTTCCTCCTTATAAATAGGACTAGAATATCTACACTTTGTTCTTCCTTCTTCTTGAGCTTCATGTGGTATGTAAGTTGTATTCCAAGTTTTTTTTTACTAATATCTACTTATTAAAGAGTACATACCATGTGTGTTCTTTGTGACTGGGTTATCAAACTCAGGATGAAATTTTCTTGTTCTACATAGACAAAGTGTGAAACAGAGACTAAAGAAAAGGCCATCTAGAGACTGCCCCACCTGGGGAATCTATCTCATATGCAGTCACCAAACAGAGACACTATTCTGGATGCTAAGAAGTGCAAGCTGACAGGAGCCTAATGTAGCTGTCTCCTGAGAGCCTCTGCCAGAGCCTGACAAATACAGAGTTAGATGCTTACAGCCTACCATTGAACTGAGCATGGGTCCCCAATGGAGGAGTTAGAGAAAGGACTGAAGGAGCTGAAGAGGTTTGCAACCCCGTAGAAAGAACAAAAATATCAACTAACCAGAATCCCCAGAGCTCCCAGGGAATAAACCACCAACCAAAGAGTAGATGTGGAGTGAACCATGTAGCTGAAGATGGCCTTGTTGGGCATCAATTGGAGAAGAGGCCCCTAGTCCTGTGAAGGTGTGATGCCCTAGTGTAGGGGAATGCCAGGGTAGGGAGGTGGGAGTGGGTGGGAGGGTGGGGAACACCCTTATATAAGCAGCGTTAGAGGAGATGGGAAAAGGGTTTTCTGGAAGAGAAGCCACCAGGAAAGGGGATAATGTTTGAAATGTAAATAAAGAAAATATCCAATAAAAGAAAAAAAAAAAGAAGTCAGTAGAAACATTCTGCTAACTCATAATGTAATAAGGATGCTCAGGTCAAAGTATTGCTAGTTTTCCTTCTATTTTCACATTTATTATTCAATTAGATGATGCAGTTACATTTGCCATTGTTTACATATCTTCCAAGAAACTGCCAAACACAACTTGCTTTCAATTTAATATGTGTAAATGCTCACTTGTGATGATGTACTTCTGTGGGTTTTACTATAAACAGAAAGTCTATTTTTAATTACTATAATACCAAATAGAATAGATTTTTTTCTCTTTGCTTTTTTTAACTCTATCACAATGACATTAGACTACATTTTACTGGCTTTCTTTTCCTCATATTTGATGGAATGCAATTACCATTTCTATTTTCTTACCTCATTACTCACAAATTCCTGAAGATTGAAAAATAGATAATTGTCTTCCTGGGATGAAAAAAGCTGAGGAGGAGGGCAACCTTGTAGTAGGACCAGCAGTCTCATTTAATCTGGACCTCTGAGATCTCTCAAACACTGGACCACCAAAAAGGCAGTATATACCAGCTGTTATGAGGTCTCCAACACATATACAGCAGAGGACAGCTGAGTCTGTGTTCAATCAGAGATGATACTCCTAACCCTCAAGAGACTGGAGGCCCCAGATTGGTGAGAGGTCTGGTGGGGTGGGGAGTAGGGACATCCTCTTAGAGACAGGGGGGTTAGTTGGAGGTATGAGATGTAGAACAGTTGGAGAGTGGACGGTGATGGGGGAATAAAATCTGGAGTATAATAAATAAATACATACATAAATAAATAAATAAATAAATGTTTTAAAAAATAAAGCAAACCTTAAAAAGTCATAATTCTCATCACAGAATCTTAGTTTCTTATTTCTAACATAATGTTCAATTTTATCACTTCTTGACCTGTTGGCTAAGATCAAGTGTATAATGTTCAGTTTTGTCATTGGATTATTATACAAACTATCATATTTATGGCAATAATAAATAAAACTCTTTTAAAAATACATCATTAACTTGATACTCACTATAGAAAGATAATCAGAATTTGATCGAGGATTACAATATTGAATGTTGTCTATTTTTAATTCTCAAAGATGTTTTTATGAAGGATGGTTCTTATGTTGTATATAACAAAATCATTGCAGAGGTCATATTTAAATTTAAAATGTGTACTTGTTTACAAAACATATTTTATTGTTTAACAACACTCTAAACCAGAAGAATTTATTTTAAAAAATGCTTATCGTAGTATACAGTTATTTATATAAAGAGTAAATATAACATTTGGCTATGTCCTACATGAGGATGTTTTATAAAATTGATGTTATTTATTCATCAATGGTTAATGATCAAACAATAGTATCTCAGTTGAACATCAGTAAGATACACAAAAAATCATGACACATAAAATTTATTCAATTCATAAGATAAGATTTATAAATTGTAAAGTTATTGACTATCTTGTAATATGTACTGAGGGAGCAGTTCAGTGGTGTACAAGCACAAAGATTTTAGATGTCTTACTTATGCAAATTGTATAAAACAATATAAAACAGTTGTAAGAAAAAAAATTCTTTTTACAGATGCATTCTTGGTACATGAGATATAAAGTGACTATTCGGGGGAGGTTGTTAGTACTTTGTGTTTTGTTAAATAGTACAATAGTTCTAATCAGTGTATATTACATCCACATGGGTCAGTCATTAAAGGCTAGGCTCACAACCAAAATTTTTTTGTTCTTTTATTGTATGTTTCATATTATTATGTATCTGTATTTTCTTAGATATCAATCAAGAGCTTATGGTCATCTTTTAGAGTTCAATGAAGTGTTTGTTCATATTCATTTTAAAAGATTTTTATAATTATTTCATTATTGAGATTATACTTTAATTGTAAAATTTGCCTTTTCTTTCCATCACATGAAAGCTCTCATATATTCCTTCTTTCATTTTTTAAAATTCATATGCTGTTTCTGATCAATTGCTTTTACATATGTATATGTATGTGTGTGTTTGTGTGTTTCTAAGTGTATGTGTGTGTGAAAACATTGGTTATCCAATAGCAATATTCTAAATAAAAACAAACGTACAACTAACATAATAAGGCTATACTTAAGTGTTTATAAATATGTAATCATAATATTTTAAATCCCTTTAATTATTTTGTTTTAATTATTTGCTTAAGATTGTTCTTTTAAATTCCATGTTTTGTGATTCATCTACATAGCTCTGCTTAGATATAATTTGTATAGAACAAGTGGGTTTGTCAGGAGACCTGATGTCTTAGTAATGATGATGCTTTTGTTTTTGCAATTTGACCTGAACATTTGGATTTTTTTTTTTGTTTATGTGACTAGTGTTATAACATAACTTTCTTTTGTCAGGCAAGTGCTGGAACTACAGGATCTGAGATAGATCAGCTAAAGCTCAGAGGAGAGCCATTTAACTTATCCATGAAATTTTGGCTTCCCAAACCACATGTCTCTAAGGAAAGAATGGGAGTAGGCATAGGGAAAGGTGTAAAAGGCAAAGAATGTCTCACCAATCAAAGGTGGCTCTTGAATAAAGTAGTTTAAAGGTGACAGATGTAGATCAATACGAAAGCTGGTGATGTAGAGATGGCCCCAGGCTGGAGAAGAGAATGTTATGGGCAGTAATAAGAAATTTACCCTCAAAACAATGCTTGTAAACCTAGATGTCTTAGAGGTTGTAGGTCTGAAACTAGGATTGTGGATATGGAGAGTGTTTTACATGGGGAGCAGGTAGAGAGGGCAATGAGATGGGAAAGTCAGATTTTACCGTAATTCCTTCTGCCTCAGCTTCCGTCTCCTGCCTCTTGTCCTGCTTAAGTTTTTGCCATAACTGCTTTAATAACTGTTACATGTAAATGTAAATAAAATGTTGGAAATTACATATAGAGGAATGTAGATCACCACAGTGGATACATGGTGGATAAGTGAGTATGAAAGTACATTTGGATATACAGTACCACAGATATAAAGTGAGACAAAATATGTTCCTAAGCAAAGATGTGTTACTCACACTCTTTCATTTGGTTTTCTGCCTGGTAGCTCACATCAGTGTTCAGTTACAAGCAATGCTAGTTTACCTAAACTGGTTATAACACTTGAACATTTTAGAGCTACTATACTGTTTTTTTTGACTGCTTAAAAAATTATTTTTAAATTAGTGCTGCATCATTCAGTTGTTGAAGAAACAGGTCAGAGAAAGAGAGCCTTTGATATATGCAGGCTTAGATTTTTTTCAAAACCTACTTTATTTAGGGTTCGTAAACACTTCAATCTCTCTTCTCACCCACCAACCAGAGGTAGAGAAGAAAGGTTAGCAGAAAAAAATGGTCTTGTAGACCTGTTTTAGAAGTAGTTCTCTGTGGTGATTCCACTCTTCTTTGTCAAGATACCAACAGTACAGTTCAATAGCAAACACCAAACATAAATCTGTAGCAGCAGCATGATCCAGCAGAAACAACAAGGCTGTGCAGAATTGGCACAAGTCAGGGAAAAGAGCCAGAGTCAACTGGAGTACCATGAGAAGTTCTTTGGCACAATTCACTTTACAAATTAAAGACCAGTGATGACCAGCAAACACCAGTGAACACTGTGAATAAGGGAGAGCAGAAAAACATCACATGACACAACTGAGTTATCAAACAAACCAGAAATTTCAACTTCCTCTATAGAATATATAGACAGTATTCACTGCACACCATCTTCTACACAGAAATGATTAAATTTCTACAAAGTACTAAAGAATTCACTGCAGCATAGCAATTGTAAGCACATTTCTCCAGCTACTGCATATGTAGAAAAAAGTCAGATTTTATCATTTGTTGTTATAAACATCGTAATAAACCTGCAGAACACATAAAACCATGATGACGTTTTATATGTAAACAAGCGAGACTGAGTTCATACATTTGCATAGTCAATAGCACAAATGCATGTTTAGCATATTGTGCTGAACTGTAGTGTTCTTGAGAAATAAAACATTCTTTAAACTTTATAGCCAGCACTTGTTAAATAAAGCTGTGCTCATCTTTCTGATATATTAATAATGTCATGATGATCATTTCAGAAGATTTCTAGTTTTTTAAAATTTTGAAGAATCACATTCTGGATTATTTTACATTGTAAAAATAAAGAAATGTGTGTTCACAAAACTGTTTTTATTTTATCCAATAAAATAAAACCATCATTTGTTGGATTAGTATGCATCTCCTTTTCAAAATATAGTATGAGGAATAGATTATTGTCAAATATGAATATACACATACATTAAAATGAGAATGAAAACCAGTAAATCAGGTTTTATATAATATTTTCCAAAGGTATTTATTAAGATTTGATATGGCTATAAAGACTAATTGATTGCATATGAATGTTTGACGTTACTTCATATCATGACAAAACTCAATCAGCAAATACTTATAAATTAAATAACAATATCAGATTATATGTAGACATCACTAGGAAAAAAAGCAGCCAAGTTAAACTGGAGTTTCAACTTACTTATTAAATTTATAACATTTAAAATACAGCTAAAATTTCTGAAGAGTTTCACATTGCCACTGTACTTCATATGTAATTTCATTAAAAATAGCACTTTGGTATATATGATGGTATCCAATATGTTTCATCATTCTGAAAACCAATGGTCCACTGCATCCATAAGATAATACGTGATAAACACAGGAAAAACATATGTGCTACTTAAAGAGTATGAAGATGATGTGAAGAGATACTTTGGAGTAATAGAGAATGACTCCTATAAAGCTGAATTATTGCTAATCAAAGTAAAATTGTAAATGTTCTATTTAAAGGATTTTCCCAGCAAACTATTTATCATGAGATTATAACCTTAAAGTACTGTGCAGAAATACACTTACTATGTACTTGGTGAAAATATGAATGCAAACCAGACTGTTAACATTTGATTGAAATAAGTTACTTATGCATGGGAAGAGTGCACTGATATTTCATGCAACCTGGACAAGCATTATACAGAGAGCAAACAAATATAGCAAAACTAGACAATAGGATCATAGGAAAAAAAGAAAACCACCATCATTATTTGTTATTAATAAAAAGAATAACTGTTTACTCTCTTAACATTTGTGTTTGTACATTCTTTTCTACTAATATCTATACATTTTACTGAGATTCAGCTGACAAAATTTCTGTTTACTGAAACAAATGGTATTAATCAGTTAATTTGTTGGAGAATTTTAATTTCAGAGATAAAATCACTACTCATAAAGATTTCTCAAATACAAACTTCCCAGAATCAAGTGGTAGCACTTGATGAAGATAAATTGATCCATTATTATTGCTTACAGTTCATATTCTAGATTAGTATATATTCTATGTATGAGAATAATATAAACTGGCAAGAGCAACTATTGTGCAACCATCAAAGTGCTTTTTTTCTTGCCTAAACACCTGATTCTTTTTTTTTCTTCACCTACTCCAACCCCTGACAGGTCCTGCTATGTTGACTATAACAACACATATCTTATAGCTGTTTCTTCAATGGCCAGCATTGGCTCTGAGGCGGTAAAAGGAAAAACAAAACAAACAAACAAACAATAAACAAATAACATGCAAAACAAAACAGTTTATTTTATTAAATTTGCAAGGTCAGGCATGCTATATAATATCATACAGAAGGGAAAGGGTAGTTAAAGGAAGCAAGAATCACAATCTATGATAATGCTTCTTAAGAAGAGTTTTTCTGAATATACCTACAAACAAATTAGCAAAATGAAGTTTGTGCATCTAAAGTAGGCAGTGGAATATTTTATAGAAACATGTCTTAATGCAATTAAGGAAGTGGAGAGCAGAAGAAGGTAGGGGTTTCCTAGGTGGGGAATATATTTACAACACTGCTTTCCCTATTAGATTCACTTAAGGTAAGGAAAAGAGGCAGAGATAAAGACAGAAATAAAAAGAATTTTTCCAGAACAAATGCTTGAAATATGCCAATATGCCAGTTATTGTAATGTCTAACCATCAAAGACAACATTTTGCTTAAGAAAACAGTAAAGTTACAAACAAATTAAAATTTTGTATTTTGATGTTTGTCACTACACATATTTTCTGATATATATAGCTGATTGATTTTTGATTACTATATTGTAAGGTGAAATTTACTATAACATTTGTATTGAGAGAAAACATAATTTAGTTCTCATTTTCTCTATCCTACAATAATCTTTTACTTATTTAGTTGTCCTCTTCCTTCTACCATGTGCTTTCTTGGTTGTTCAGTTGAGAATACAAGAAAGAGAAATTCAAAATAGAATGCAACTTAAAAGACTATTTTAATAGTCCAAGTCAGTTTATAGCACCTTGGACCAAGATAATAGAGAAAAATAGTAATAAATGTATTTATATTCCAAATGTATGTTGATTAGTTTACACTAAGAAAAAAAGTGGAAAGATTGGGTATATTATGAAGAATCAAGAACAAAAGGTTATTTCAAAAAGTTTGGTCTGCGTACACACAAAAAAAGGAAAAATTCTACTGACAGAGACAAGGAGGGAATAGTTGTTGGGAGTCCAGTTTGGCCTACTAGATATGCAGTGAGGACTATCAAGTAATACACACACAAACACACACACACACACACACACACATTAACGCTTATTTCCAGACACACACTGAACTGTACCTTTGTTCATTTTGTTTATTCTGTTTACCAATTATATAAATTAATGTTCTATGGTTCCATATGTTTTTATATATAATGAGACTAAATGTTTCTCAATGCTTTTTTTTTTGATCCCTATCATCTCTCTCTTCTCCAAAAAGTACTCTGTTAGTCACATTTGGAAATTTACTTACATATATTTTAGTATTATTCTAAAACAAGGAACAAATCTGTGTGTATGTGTCTGTTGTGTATGTGTGTGTTTGTATGTTTGTTTGTGTCTGTGCTTGTGTTTGTGTGTGTGTGTGAGTGTATGTGTATGAGTGAGTGCATGTGTGAGTGGTGTGTGTGTGTGTGTGTGTTAGTATGCACATGCCTATATCCATTTTTCAGTGTGGTACATGTGTAGGCCAGATACCAACTTCAGATATCTTCTGCAATCACTCTTCCAATTTTTTTCATCTGTATAGTTTCCTTTGCAATTTTTATAGACAGATACCATGTACCTCTATCAGATCTATCCTTCACTCTCTCATGACAATGCCTTCTCTGAAATCAAGTTGGCACAAATTGGACTGAGCAGATTATACATTTAATCTTTTAAGTTTTAACTCAATTTTAAGATAAACTAGCTAATAAAATAAAAATATTGTATTCATTATCACCTGCTATTTCTACTATTTATTAAAATGAATATAAGATTAGAAACATTTCAGGAAATATTTAACATAGAACTTGAATCTGTTTCTGCCAACACTAAACATGAAATTGGAAATGCAATTTGTAATAAGGCTATATTTACATTAATAGTAATCTAATCTCAAACAAATAATTTCTGTATAAAAGTTTAGAATATTTGTACTCATTTTTATTAAATACCAATAAGTTTTCAATATTAGAACTAGGCAGGTTATAGCTACCCCTTTTACATAATTGAACATTAATAATAGATTGATGCAGAGCATAGACTTCTTTTCTACAATCTCACAGTAAGTTACAAGTGTAAATGAATACATATTATGAAAATATTTATAGAAATTATAAATATTACGGATAATAACTCATTATTCAGAACTGCTGACAAAGGCGATACTATCAATATTGAAAAGCAGAATTCATTGAAAAGTTATATAAATATATAAAAATATTGGTTAAATTTTCACCATTTTTACTGTGATCCAGTATGTGGCAATATAGAAAATGTAAGGAGGAGATGTGTACAAATCTCATTTCATCTGTAACTAATTATTACTGTATTATTCAAGTGCCTCTAATTTTTTTTAAAAAAGCACTAAACATTTGCCACAGTGATATTTCCTTTCATACTGACTTCTATAATTATGTTTCTTTCTAAGTAGATTTAAAACCTTGTGAGGATGGACTGAATCACACAGATATACATTACTTGAACTAAAGCAATTAGTGAAGTAATTCAAAACCCATTCTCACTAGCATAGACAAAGATGATCTTTGAATCTCCCAAATGAGGCCAGAATGCTTGGATTACATCCATGTAGAACATACAATATGATCCAATATGTAGTAATATCTGTTAAATTCACTGGCTAAGTATTTTTAGTCCTTTTTTTCCAACCACTTATAACTGTTTCAACAAATGAAAAGGAACCATAGGAAGCAAATGATATTGTAAAATGTCTTCATATAACCATCTAATATTTGTATCTGCTTAAGGGATTTTCATCTGGAATGGAGAAAGAGAGTGACATCTTAAGTTTGCTTAGTGCAAAGCGAAATAGAAAAAACAATAGCAACAATTTAAAATCACACTAGTGTATAATATTTCTCTATAGCTAATTTATAGCAGCATTTGCTATGTGCTGCGTTTCCTCAGTTAAGGCAAAAAAAAAAAAAAAAAAAAAAAAAAAAAAACCACCTAAAGCACTTAGTAAATGTAGATGTATTTCTTCAGAGACTACTGCTGCCATTGCAGTAATAGCTGTTGCATTTCACACATAGGTAGTTACAAATTAAAGTGCAAAATAATTTAAATACCAGTTAAAAAATCGTGGAAAAACACCAAAAGTAATAGTCACTTCATAAAGAAGTTAGATGGTCAAAACATATTTATCTGAGAATTAGGTAATATAATCATAACTCTTGGGTATCATTCACTTCATTAAGTGTAAAATATGAGCACACATTTGTGTACTCACTGAATGATACTTTTTAGTTTAAATGAAACTTTCTACTCGATTTGGTTCTTTTGGCAGATCTGAAATGGACATATGTAATAACATACTTTCAGAGCCTTCAAGATGGCTTCATGGGTAGAAGAGTCTGGGCAACCAAGAAGCTTTCATGTATCCCGAAATACCAATTGGGAGCCAATCCAATACAATGACATCAGGGTCCTTATTCACAAACTCGAGCTTGGGGCTTAACTCACCGCTGACCTGCTGACCTACAGGACGGATCCAGTGGAAAAAAGCCCCAAACATTCATTAGGACAAGGCTTTACAGAAAATGGTAAGCGAAGGGTGTTTCTAGTCTAGCTAGCATCTAATTGGGGTAAGGTAGGACGGGGGGGGGGGGTGCAGTATGGTGTGGCACTGCTATACTGTGGTCTTTATTGTAATTGGCTGGTACTGGGAGACAAACCATCAGCTTAACTTCTGCTTTCCTCTTGATTGGTGGTTGTTAGGCAGGAGTGGGTTTGTATCCTGGGGGTGCCTATTTGTTGGGGAATAACCTTTAGACAAGAGCTAGGTACATGTCTGTTAGCTCACTTGAGTTTAAATTTGGGTCTGGTTCCCTAAGATCTATTTTTGGGGTTTGAACCAAAAGGTCTCTTATAACCTAATGACCTAAATTTCGAAGCCAGGACTCGAATAATGAAAGAGGAGAAAAGATTCGATCAAATTATTCTCTGCCACTCATGTGCCCATCCATTCATGTACATAGTCTCTCAAATTACATTAACAAACATAAAACTAAAAAAAAAAAAAAAACTAAAATAAAAGTCAAGCAAATTTTAAATGAATTATGCACTGTATATCAAAGACTAGAAAACATGGAATCCAACACACACACACACACACACACACACACACCCCACAAATAATTTCATATAGATTATTGTGTTGAAAGGAGTTAACTGGCAAAATTTTGTAAGTTTTTATCTATCTATACAGTCATTTATTTAGTCAAACTTCTCTGTGCTGTTGACTCAAGTTGGTGATAAAGTAATTTAGTGGTGGATGGCAACATGGACTCACTTGCTGGTATTAAAGGTCTTTGCTGGTATAAAAATATTACAAGAATTGTCTTTGGTACTAGGATACTTTGTTATATCCATTAAAAATTCATTTTAGAGATAGGTAGGATTCATTCAATGTAAAACTGCTACGTATTATTTTGGTCAGGGAAAACTTCTAGAACATGATTCTTCTATAAAAAATACATTCATTTCTATTAATTATTCCTGTGAAGAAACAAACTTATAAATCATGGAATAATAGTTTGTGTCTTAGTCAGAGTTTGTATTCTTGCACAAAACATCATAACCAAGAAGCACATTGGGGAGAAAAGGGTTTATTCAGCTTACACTTCCAAATTGATATTCATCACCAAAGGAGGTCAAGACTGGAACTGAGGCAGAACAGGAAGCAGGAGCTGATGCAGAGGCCATGGAGGGATATTTCTTACTGGCTAGCTTCCCCTGCCTTGTTCAGCTCGATTTCTTATAAAACCCAGGACTACAAGCTCAGGGATGACACCACCCACAAGGAGTCCTCCCCACTTGATCACTAATTGAGAAAATGCCTTACAGCTGGATCTCATGCAGGCATTTCTTCCTTGGAGGCTTCTATCTCTGTGATAACTCCAGCTCCTGTCAAGTTGACACAAAACCAGTCAGTACAGTTTGTCTCTTCAAATGCTTAACATTATAACACTTGCATTTCTTTCCCAGTTCTATTTATACCTAAGACTACGTCTAGAATTCTTTAGCCTCCATGCAATCTAATCTTCTGCAAACATGAACATGAAGGTTTCAGTTTCCACCCTCTGTCTGATAATTTAAGCTTAGAATGTTTTACCCTATGAGATTTAGAAATTAATAAACTTACCCTTTCTGTTTCTGAACTCTCTCTGGCTAGTTCAACTCAGATATTCTTGCCCAAATGCCTCCAGAAGCTGATTCATTCAAGATAGCTTCTCTAATCTTCTCCTTCAATTGTTCTGCTTGGTCTCATTCTAACTTAGGCAATATGTTCCAATCTTCTGGCTTCTTTTCATTCGATAGCTTGTTCTGTATTCACCTGTATCTAGATTGTTCTAAGAATTGTCTCTGTAAAACTGTCCAGCTAAAACTGCCACACACAATTTCTCTTCTCTTCCGGCACTACTCTTAAGAAGTCTTCTTTTCCTGTGCTTTTATTCCCTGAGAGTTGTACCTGTCTCTGGAACATTCTGTCAAGTCTTCCTTTGAGTTGTCACTCTGTCAACCCTTCAATCAGACTTTTTAAACATAACTGCTTTCTCCTTAAAACAAATCTAATCTTCAAACTAAACCTAATCTTTGTAAAGGGTCAAAGGTGTGTACTAAGGGTGGGTTTCTATTCCAGAAAGATTATACTGTAATTCAGTGTGTGTCTGCATTCCAGATGGAGTATATAGACCTAGAAGGCCTTTGGATGTGATCCCTTGCCAGAGCAGCCATGTTGCTGGATTAAAATTTTTGTACACAAAAGAAGCTAAAAGCCCAAGGGATGCAGTGATTTTTTTAACCTTGAAGCTTCGAAGCCAGCGCTAGAAACACAAGGTGCAATTAAATTTCTAATGACAACACCACACCACAAGACCCCCCCGTCTGTCTGTGTGTGTCTCCCCCTCCCTCCTATTGCCTTCTTTCCCTTTACTCTTTATCTCTAGATTTGTATTAACACCTGGCTCAACAACTACAATACATGATGTACCTACAGTATATAAATAAGAATATGGTGATGTGTGCAATCCATAGAAATTTAGTTGATTCATAAAAAGAAAACCATGTTAATTGTACATTTCCTGTTCTTTCCCTTTAAAAGACATACTTGGAAATTTTTTATACAAGAATTTTATTTAAACTATGTATTTCTTAATGCTGTTTAGTTTTTTAAAAGTCATTTTATTATTATGGTTTGATTTAGCTCTAGACATTTATTCAGATGTTACTGTTCTTTGGTGTTTATCTGTTTGTATCTTGAAACTGTCTTTTAGGTTTTTTGAGATTCTTACCCATGCCAATTAGTCAAAACCCAAAATTTAGCTACTGAATGTAAACACAGGATGCTGATAAAATGATAAAATATATTGTCAGTACTCATAGCTTCAAAGGTGCTCCTGTATTTCACCTGTGTTCACAATGTCTCTTGGATAAAAGAGAACTTAGTCACCTCAAGATCTGTTGCATGAAGTATTATACTGCACTACAAGAAGAAATTCAAGTGCTATTTGACATATGAAGATTGACTGAAGATTCACTTAACAAGGTCTTTTTCATTTCATTGTCTACTCTTGAGCTCTTATTAGTTGTTTGATTAAGTCTACATGCACTCTCTTTTTCATTCAAATATGCTTCTCTTTTTCCTCCTCAATGTTTCCTACACTTCTGAAGGAGTTGGATGAAGTCTAGAAATGTGTACAATGAGATTCATGGCCTTAATTCAAAGTAGAAGTGAATAATCTAAAAGTGGTTAGGGGGACTAATGATTCTGATATTGTGATACATATTATGTTTTTACTTAAACCTTAACATTGATGTTAACCCTCCACAAAAGCTGAAGTCTTACAAAGTAAATAACTTTTAAAATGACTGCCAGGGTAAATCTAAAGAAGAGTATTGTCCAAAAACTACAATAATTGATAAAAAGACAAGACATGCTGACTTTCATATAGAACTGAAAAGGGAGGATTCTACTGAAACATGATCAAGTTTATCATCATAAGACAAATAGAGATTTAAAACTAAATTCTGATCTTGTACAAACATTATCTACCTTGTAACATACAAAAAGGTAACCAATATTTAATAATAATTTAAAAGGAGAGGCATATCTTAAAATGTAGAGGAGTGTAGATTATAGGAAAAGTATGTTCTTAGAGGGTAGTTTCAAAATCTGGACTATGCATGTATATATGTGCTTATATAAGTTTTAATGTTACTATAAATTCTGACCTTTTAAAGAGAATTAGTAGTATAGCATTATATGATTAAAGCTTAACTATTACTTATTATTGCCTTAATTTGAGTTGAATGATAGTTCTAATTCTGTTCTAATCTTCTTAAGATTTTTTCTTGACCTCCAATTCTCTCAGAGGATGAGGCTCATCCCTCATGCTTAAGTTCCCTTAGAGCAGACAAGAAAAGATCAGTTGCTTATGAATTTCAATGGTGAAGTAAAAGATTCTAAAAGTGCATTTCAAGAGAATCCTAATAAAATGCCATAGACAGGCTATTTTTCTTCTTTGCATGCTATTTACATCATGCATTGTGTCTTCCTCCTATTTTTGAAAACAATTTAATTTGTCTAAAAAGGTTTAAGATAGTATGAATGATCTTATAAATTTGAGTTACAGGTTACAGTCAAAAGTATAATAATATTTGTCTTCTAACTTTAAAATAATTTATTTTTTTCTATTTTAAAAGTACAACTTTAAAAATTCTATTGTAAATTGTAGTTTTAATTGAAAGTCTGAAAATTTCCATTGAATTAATTTCTCATATAAATGAAGAAATATGTCATACTTTTGGAACAGAAGTTTGGATGCTGTGAATAATAAATTATATCAATTTTATCTTCAGAACTGAGTGATAAAAATACTGTACAGTACTATTTTAGGTTATTTATTTATTTATTTATTTATATTTTCATATTCATTTACATCTTTTTCCCTTCCACCCCTGCTGGTCACCCCCTCCCATAATCTGTTCCCCATCACCCCTCCCTTTCTCCTCTGAGTGGGTGTCAGCCCCCACACACTGTGGCATAACAGTATACAATCAGGCATGGTGCACGTATAGCTGAGAGTTCTACTGCTTCATCTGAATGCCACTAGGAGAAGACTGGCTTCTAGGCATCTAGGACAAGTGTCTTAAAGGCCACACCCACAGTGAAGATAGAAATATCTTCCATAGTTCTGGATATATAGAACTATCATAGTAAAAATGATCATCCTACAAACAGAAATATACAGATTTAATGCATTCTCCCATCAAAATTCCAACCAAATTCTTTACAGATTTTGATAGGACAATATTCAACATCATATTAAAACAAAAACAACAAAAAACAAACAAAAACAGACAAGCAAAAGTAATCCTGAACAATAAAAAAATTCTGGAAGTATCATCATCCCTGATTTCAAGCTGTACTACAGTACTATAGCAATAAAACCCACATGGTATTATCATAAAAACAGACATTTGTTCAAGGCCATTGAGTGGAAGACCCACACATAAATCCACAAACCTGTGGACACGTGATAAAGAAACCAAAAATACCCACCGGGAAGTAAAAGCATCTTCAACAAATTCTGATGATCTGATTGGATGTCAGTATGTTGAAGAATGAAAATTTATCTGTATATATCTCCCTGAACAAAACTCAAGTCCACATGAATCAAAGACCTCAATATAAAACCAAATATGCTGAACCTGATAGAAGAGAATGTAAGAACTATCCTTGATCATATTGGCATATGAAGCAACTTCCTAAATGGAACAGGAAAAGAATAGGTACATTAATAAATGCAGTTAATGAGTGCAACCGCATAAAACTGAAAAGCTTCTGTAAGGCAAAGGGCACTCTCAGTAGAACAACATGGCAGCCTAAAAAATAGGAAAGATTTTCACCAAGTCTATATTTCATAAAGGGTTAAAGATATAAAGAGCTCAAGAAGCTAGAGGCAAATAAACCAAATAGTCTACATAAAAGTGGGGTACAGAACTAAAGAGGATTCTCAATAGAGAAATCTCAAATAGCTGAGAAACACCTAAAGAAATGTTCAACATCTTTAGCCATCAGGGAAAGGAAAATCAAAAGTATTTTGAGATTTCATCTTACACCTGTCAAAGTGGCTAAAATCAATAAAAAACAGGTGACAGCTTATGCTAGTGAGGATGTAGAGCAAGGAGAACACTGCACTATTGCTCATGAGAGTATAAACTTGTACAGATGTTATGGAAATCAATATAGTAGTTCCTCACACAATTGGAAATCGATCGACTTTAAGACCCAGTTACACCTCTCTCGGACATATGCCCTAAGGAAGCTTTTCTTACCACAAGGACGTTTGCTCAATTATGTTCCTACTGGCTTTATTCATATTAGCCAGAAACTAGAAACAAGCTAGATGTCCCCCAACTGCAGAATGGATAAAAAAAATATGTAGTACCTTTACACAATGGAGTGATACTGCACATTAAAAAAAAAAGACAATGTGTAATTTGCAAAAAAAAAAAATAATAATAATAATTGAGTGGAACTAGAAAAAAAAAATCATTTTGAATAAGGTAACCGCGACCCAGAAAGACAAACATATGTACTCACTCATAAGTGGAGATATTAGCTCTTAAGTAAAGGATAATCACACTGTAATTCACAAACTCAGAAATGCTAAATATCAAGGAGGCATCTAGTCTAGTGGGAATGGATTGATCTCCCTAGGAAAGGGAAATAAAGCAGATCTTGCAGATGGATTGAAAGTGGCTATGGCTATAAATAGACACTATCAGAGAGGGGAGGGAAGGAATGAGGTAGAGTGTGTAGGGAGAGATGATTTGATTAGAGGCATTTGGTGGTCCATATGGAAACCTAGTGCATTGGAACCTTCTTAAAACCTATGAGTATAGTAGAATACCATTAATTTCAGACAGGAATATAAATTTTAGGCTAGAACAAGGAAGTAGGCTTCAGACATGAAAATGACTTTGGGCTAGTACAGGGAATTTGGCTCAGATATATTGGTCATCCTAACAAGCCCTTAGAAACTGTGATCATGGGAGTGTTCACAGAATTTTGTTTGTTGCCTTGCTTGTTCTTTTGACTATTTGTTTTATTGTCTTGCTTGTTCCTTGACTGTTTGCATCTATTTTAATTGCTAGTTCCTCAACCTAGAACTGACCTTAATACTTGCATGTAATTAAAATGGTATAGAAGCAAAATGGAGGAGGAGTAATGGGATAGGGGTGTTCTAAGGAGAGAAAATAGGGAAAGGGGATGTCATCTAAAATGTAAATAAACTATCCAATAAGAAAAAGAATATAAAGACAGTTAATAATAACTTCAAACAGCCTAAAAAAAAAGAAATAATTTCCTTGACTTTTTCTTGTTATTTTTGATTCGTGTTGGCAGTCATATTTGGTTCTATTCTAGATCTCTGGGGCATCCAACTTCCAGTTCCTGGTCAGGCAGACAGTGTCAGACACGGGCAATTTATTTTGGCATGAGCCTCAATTTAGAGTAATTATTGTTTGGAGACTTTCACAAGCTGTGGACAATCTTTGCCTCAGCACATCTTGCTGGCAAAAACAAATTTAGGTCAAAGATTTTGTGTCTGGGTTGGTTTTTCCATTTCACAATCAGAACCTTTGCCTGGTTACAAAAGATGGCTGATTGGGATCCATGTCCTCCATTACTAGGAGTCCTTACTAGTATCATCTTCATATATGATATGTGATATAACATGTTATTCATCATTCTGAGGATGGATTACCTCCTTCAATATAATCTATTCTAGGTCCATTCATTTACCTGAAATATTTATGATTTCTCCTGTTTTTTTTTTTTTTTTTGTATCAGAATGTTATTGCACTGTGTATAGGCATCACATTTTTAATTATCAGTTCTTCTATTGAAGTATATTAAGATTGTTTCTGTTCCTGAGTACTGTGAATAGGGCAACTATTAATGGTTACATTGCTAAGTAGTTTCTGTGGAGGAAGATGTTGAAGAGTATTGTTTGTTTGTTTGTTTATCTTTGTTTTGTTTTCTTTTGGCAGAAGTCCAGAAGTTGTATAGCTTGATCATACAATGGAGTTGCTTTTAGCTTTAGAGGAGTGTCTATCCTAATTTCTATAATGATAGCATAAAATTACATTCCCACCCACAATAAATCATGATAGTTTTTTTCTCCACAAACTAGCCAGCATTAGTTTTTGGATGGTTTTTAGGTTTGTTTTGTTTGATTGTTTTTTGGTGTTGCTGTTGGGATTTTTGTTGTTGTTTGGTTGGTTGGTTTTTGTTTGTTTTATCTTGAATAGTGATATGAATGTCAAATAAGTTTTATTATTTACAATAGAGATCATATTGCCAAGGTATGCCATGTTTGATTGATTTCCATGGGATTCCTGTCCTTTTCTAATGAGTAAAACAGGAAGAATGGATGGAGAGGGGAGAATATAAGGATGGAGGAGACTGTGGTCAGGATGTAATATATAAGACAAGAGTCAATAAAAATCTTTTTTAAACAATAGAGCACATGTACTTAAAAACACATTCTTTGTAAAACTTTGTGTTTTCCAGAATTTTTATTCTTCCCTGTGTTTATGATTCCTTCCTTAAACATTGTTTCATTTTTAACAAACCATATATGTAATATTATTGATTTCTTTCTTTTGTGTAAATTTTATTGAAAATAGGTTTTTTAAAATCTTTTTATTATTGTTAAAAGTAGACTTTTTATTCACCATATATTCTTATTATGAATTCTCCTCTCCTGAAACACTCTCATATAGCCCATTCCCTATGTCCCTTCCCCTTCTCCTCTCAGAAGTAGAAGCTCCTCACCCATATACCAGATCACCCTGGTACATCAAGTGCAAGCACATCTGCAAGACTAGTCCACAAAAGCCAGAGAAAGTAACCCAATTAGAGCAACAGGATTGGCAAACCAGCAACAGTGTCAGGGACAGCCTCTGCTTCTTAGAAGACCCCCAAGAAGACCTAGTTGCACATCTCTGTTACATGTATGTGGGGGACCTAGGTGCAGCCCATATGTGCTTTTTGATTGCTGGGTCAGTCTTTGTGTGCCCCAGAGGGTCCAGGTTAGTTGACACTGTTAATCTTCTTGTGAAAACCCTATCCCCTACCAACCTCTCAATTCTTCCCCCAACTTTTTTACAATACTCCAAAAGCTCCATCTAATGTTTGAGGTCTATCTAATGTCTGTGGGTCTATACAACTGTTTTAGTCAGTTGCTGGGTAGAATCTCGCAGATTTTCATAGACTCCCAGGACCCTCTTCTATCTCAGGTCTCTGGGAAATCCTTGAAATACCTCAACACACACACACACACACACACACACACACACAAAGAGAGAGAGAGAGAGAGAAAGAAAGAGAGAGAGAGAGAGAGAGAGAGAGAGAGAGAGAGAGAGAGAGAGAGAGAGAATGCTCTACCTGCTCTCAGAATTTCCACTCACTCTCTAGGCCATGTTTCCTAGGTTCCAGTTATACTTGAACCCTCCCTTTTTCTCCCCACTCCCAATCATACCTAGCTCCCTCCACCTATGACTACTTTATTTCACTTCTGAGTGAAGTTCAAGCATCCTTCTTTGGCATTCTTTGGAAAACAAATCTTAGAGGCCTGCTCTTGTCAGGGACTTCCTGTCTGTACTTGAAGGTCATACATTTTCTTATGTTGAAAACATTAAAAATCTTTCCTTCTAGCCTTCTGAAATAGCTTGGTATTTTTAGCTATCATCATCCTACTAGTGTGATATTCTTATTCCTTTCTAAGTTGAACTTAGAACGTAAGTATCTCATTAATTTTTCTTATTCCCCCTCTCACTTAACTTCTTTCCCTAGCATCAAGTGGCCACCATTTTACTCTTTACTCTGAGATAAATCCTTAAATCCTAGAGATTAGTGAGATCTGACTCCTTACCATTAGTGTCATGTATCTCCTATTATTTTTAAGTTTTCTTTAAATGTTCACATGTACACACACACACACACACACATACACACACACACACACACACAGAGAGAGAGAGAGAGAGAGAGAGAGAGAGAGAAATTTGCATTGTTAAATTTATAAATAAAACTTCTCAATTTGTATAATGTTACCTGTATGTTTGCAAATTCAGAGATGTCAACTTGATAGTTGACATAGTAATTTTTATGATATTACAATTTTCAAATTTTGAAAAGTTTATAAAATGGACAATATTATTACATATACAGAGAATATTGTTTTAAAAATGTATCAGTCATTTGTTTCAACCTATAATATAAAGAAGAAATCAAGTTTTATTCAGTTATTTTTCTTCCCAGAAATAAAGGAGAATAGTTGACTCTGAGGCAAAAGACATGAAGTTATTTATTTAGGTTACAATTATTAAGAAAGGACACTAAGTATTTATTTTTGTTTTTATATCTATATAAATTGTTTAAAATGTGTATTTAATTTATTTAATATATTTCATAAATACTCAATCCATATTTTCTTTGATATTTTTTATGATTCTATTTTCTAGCTGCCCTTGAGCTCACACTGATCTTTTACATGTGAAAAATCACGAATTTCTTTGAATTTTCCTTTGTTGAATTTTGTGGAAATATATAATGTCTTTTAAATATTCTACTAACTTAATCTTTGAGAAATAATGTTAATTTTTCAAGAAGTAATGTTATAGGAATGACTGTAGAAAATATAAGTAGTAGTTTACATCTATAAATAAATTTATGTATTTGATTTATTCTTCTATTTCATAAAGTAACACTTACTGAGCACTTTACAAGATATCAAAATTGTTTTTAGAGAATGATTATATGCTAATGATTACCATAACTGACTCATATGAATAAGTGCTGTAAGATAAAAAGTATATATCATTTTAACTTAAATTTAACATAAATGTATCAAATTTATTCGTGACCAAATTCTTGTTCTCTGATGAAAATACCTGAATTTAAAAAATATTTATTAAATTACTTTGTTATGAATATGGTTAAATTTAAAACAAATTCTTATGCCTTAATTTGTAATAATGTAAGTTTGGATAATTTCACCATTAATATAAAATACATGTAAATGAACATATAGAATATAATTTCTTAACTCAATTATTAAAAGTAAAATTATACCCCAGTATAAAAACTGAATAATCAACACAGATATGAAAGGATTTACAAGTATTATTTTACTCATTAGATATTTAATGTGATGTTCAGGTCATGATGAATTCTTCTGAGCATGAAGTTTGCAGACAATAAATTAAAGTCAAGGAAACCACCATTTAGCAGAATGGCAATAAAATAAAACAGATGTTATGTAGGATTATTTTATTTTAAAATATTCGTTTCTTAATGGTTTAGAAAAACAGATGACAAACTGTACTCACAAAGAACTGGGAGCTTTATCATTAAAGTTTGGTTGTGAATTAAATTGTTTTTCTTCCTCAAATGGCAAGAAATTATGTGACATCTGTGATGTATAATATCATACCATGCGCAAATAGCTTCACCTTTTTTTTCACTTAATTAATGCTTACTGAGTACATTTTAGATACCAAATTTGGTCCTTGAATTTGGCTTTACATTAATGAGCAACATAACTGTCAAGATGAGCAACTTGAAATAATAATAATTATGTATAATAATTCATAAATAATTATGTATCAGACATCACAAATGAAAAGATTAAACTTATTTTAAAAATTAAAATATTGAAAGTAAACACAAATTCTGTGTTGAAATGCTAAAAACAGAGTGCAAATATCTAGACTAATGGCATGATAAGGCACTCCTGGGAATGATGCTGACTTTGACCCATAAAAGATGAAATAGTTCTAGGCATATTAAAAATTGGATATTATAGATAAAAGCTGGATATATTTATGGAAATTGAGAGCTTAGACAAAGATTTGTATTTTTTATTTTATTAATTTTTTTTATATATTCCAAATGTTGTCCCTCTTCCTGACCTGCCCTCCAGGAGTTCTTCAGCCCATCCTCCATCCTCTTTACTTCTGAGAAGGTACTCCCTCAACCATCCATGCACTCCAACCTTACCTTGCTAGCATACCGCTGTTCTGGGCATAAAGTTTCTTCTGGACTAAGCATATTTTTTCCCACTAAGGCCAGACAAGGCAGTCCTCTGATACATTTGTAGTGGCAGCCATGGACCAGCCCATGTATGCTCCTTAGTGGCTTAGCCTCTGAGAGATCTAAGGGCTTAGTAGATAGTGTTCTTCTTACAGGGTTGCAAGCCACTTCAGCTTCTTCAGTCCTTCCTCTAATTCTTCCTTACTTTGAACTCAGCCCAATGGTTGGCTGTAAGTATCTGTATCTATCTCAGTCAGTTTGTGGTAGAGCCCATCAGAGGACAGTTATGCTAGGCTCCAGTCTGCAAGCACAACATGGCATCCATAATAGTGTCAAGGTTTAGTGCCTGCTGATAGAATGGATTCCAAGATGAGCATGTGTCTAAATGGTCTTTCCTTCAAATCTCTACTCCACTTTTGTCCTTCCATTTCCTTTAGATAGGAACAATAAATTTGAGTTAAGAAATTTGAAGTTGGTTGGGTGTCCCCATATCTCAAACAGGGGTCATGTGAATCTCCTGGAAGAGGTCTCTATAGGTTCTGTTATTAGATATTTTGACTATGATTATTCTCATTGTATCATTGGAGCCTTTCACATACCTGGTGTCTAGGACTATTTAGAGCTTTGCCCCACTACACACACCCCCACTGCAACATATTTCTATTTATTCTCCTGGTCTTGTGAGCTTCTCTCCTGTCTACCTCTATACCTGATCTTGCTCCCTTTTCCCTACCCCTCCCCTGTACCACCCAGGACCCTTTATCTGTCTGCCTATGGTGATTATTTTGTTCCCCCTTCTAAGTGGGATTAGAGTATCCACCCTAAGATATCCACCCAAGACTTCTTGTTAATCTTCAGATAGTCTGTTGTATCATGGATATTCTGAATTTTGTGGCTAATATCCATTTATCAGTGAGTGTTCTTTTGGGGATGGGTTACATCACTCAGAATATTTTCTAGTCCCATCCATTTACCTGGAAAATTCGTGATGCTCTCATTTTTAGTAGCTGGGTAGTAGTCCATTGTTTAAAGGAACTACATTTTCAGTATCCATTTTTCAGTTGAGGAACATCTGGGTTGTTTGCTTCTGGCTATTACAAATAAGGCTGCTATGAACATATTGTTCTTTTGATGTGGTTGAGAATCTTTTGAGTATACACTGAGGAGAATTATTAACTAAGGAATCTCAAATGGCTAAGAAGCACTTTAAGAAATGTTCACTATCCTTAATCATCAGGGAAAGACAAATCAAAACGACACTGAGATTTTTACCTTATACCAATCAGAATGACTAAGATAAAAAAAATTCCAATGACAGCACATGCTGGTGAGGATGTGGAGAATGAGGAACACTCCTTCAGTTTTGGGCAGATTGCAAACTGATACAACCACTCTGGAAATCAATCTGAC
The DNA here is from genome assembly GCF_011762505.2 of Arvicanthis niloticus. Classification (NCBI taxonomy): domain Eukaryota; kingdom Metazoa; phylum Chordata; class Mammalia; order Rodentia; family Muridae; genus Arvicanthis; species Arvicanthis niloticus. The sequence goes on from NC_133437.1 coordinate 11,836,952, forward strand.
AGATCCACAGAAAATTGGAAATAGTTTTAACTGAAAACCAAGCTTTGTATTCTTGGTGAAGTTAAAAAAGTAGAGAAGGAAACTGTTAGGTTTGCTTACACAGTATATGTGATTTAGTATATTCTTGGTGAAGTTAAAGAAGTAGAGAAGGAAACTGTTATGTTTGCTTACACAGTATAAGTGATATAGTCAAGGCAGTTGGGAACAAAATGCTGAGATGTGGAAGTGACACAGCCCTTAACCCATAACCAAGCAGCTATCTGCAACTGTTATCATTTAGCACAGGACAATATTTTTCTCAAGTGATATCTCACTGGGTGTAACAAGTACATATCTGGGTAGGCCAGGAGTCATTTGGCTAATAACCTAAATTAACATAATGGCTTTTGGAGATGTTTGGCCTCATTTTATTTGGGCTTTTTGTCCCTTTTCTTTTTGTCTTTCTTTCTTTTATATTTTACTAGTATTTGCTTGAATATTGTTTCTTTTTTTCACTTTTTGTGAAGCTTACTTGTGTGTGTTTCTTGGTTTGTTTTGTTGTTTGAAAAGATTGAAAAGCATATTGTTGGGTGGGCAAGGAGGTAGGACAGAGCTGGGAGGAGTTTGGAATAAGGAAAAGCATTATCAGAATATATGGTATTTTTTTCCAATTAAAATTTTGTAAAAGAAAACAAAAACAAACAAAGGGATATTTGAACAATTGCACTGAGAGCTTATCACATTATAAATGTATCTGTACTAAAGTGTTTCATTAACATTAGGAAAGAAATGGGTTTGCAGGTTAAAAGTCCAGCATTTTAATGGTTTTCTATATGTGTCTTTGACCACTTCATTGTTTGAGAAAGTATTTATCTTGGATTAATTAGGCAATTAAGGCAAAAATAGGTAGCTACATTGAAAAACAGGAAAAAAAACTGCTTTGAAGGAAAATAACCTTTTTTTTTCAGAACAACCTTCACAAACATTCTAGTACCAAAGCTTATAAAAATGAAAAATCAATCAATGACTGAGAAACAGGACTGTTTTTAATTCTACTTTGCACTTTAAAGAAAATTTGAATTTGAGTGAAAATCACTACTTTTCATGATCCGTAACATTTTTTCCAAATGTTAATTATGTGTGGCTATCTAAATGATTGCAATTTAATAATAATAATAATAATAATAATAATAATAATAATAATAATAAATTTATAAATAATATAATAATAAATAATTAATTTTTCCTTGCATTTATATATATCTAGAACAATTTTTGTCAATTCATTTGTTGTTTTAGAATAGTCTATTTCAAATGAGTTAACCTGTGCTTTCTTGTATCATTAAAAATGTTTTACTGGAAGGTACTAAATTCAAACAATGAATGATGGTTAAAACAGTAGTTATATCATCATAGCATTGCACATACTATGAATTGTTTCCCATCCCACTTAGACAGAGATTGAACTATGTCAAAAACAATAATGTCTTTCTGAATGTTGGATGTTTTGAACTGTGTCTGACCAGAAATAGGGAAGACCTCGGATGGATTTGACAAAAGGAAAAGAAGCTGTGAGTTGTGCACTAAGAGAACAGGTGGTGGGTGCCAACACACATCCATTACTCACTGGGTGACCCTAGAAACATCAATGAGCTTCTTTTCTCCAGACCACTCCTCATATCAGTTCCAAAGAGTTGAAAGACAAGAAAGAACTTGGCAAAATGGCATTATGGCATAGTAACGGGAATATGGATCCTGAAAGTGGAAGGAGATCCTCATACCCCAGAATGGAGCTTTTCTGGCATTCTTTGAAAATCAGCTAACATTTTCCAAACATGTTCAGGTCATTCCACAGCTTCTGACTATGCCAAGCAATAATAACTTTCTGTAGATCATACTACTGAAGATTGCCATAAGGAGGCATATTAGAAGTTCCCTGCCTTATCCAAAGTTCTCATACAAGAACACAACCATTATACAAAAATTCATCCAGATCCATGAGACAAAGTTTCCAGGATTCTCTCCCAGCCTCTCAAATGTCTAGGGATATCAAAATCTTCTAGCTCTTAAGTCTCCTATGTAACCTTGTGAAGATACACAGATAAGCCAGACATTTTACCATATACTTTAAACCACTTCTAGATTTTGTTTATAATAGATGACATAATCTAAACACTATGTAAACAGTTGCTATGCATATGGTTTAGAGAAGAATAAGAAAAATATTTCAATATAGAGACTCAAACATTATAGTTCATGAATAAAAATGAATCAGTAGATAAATTTCTCAGATAAGTGCTAGAGAGAAACTGAGGTCTGAAAATTACAAAGAGCTGCAGCAGGATGTGCCTACATAACACTTCATTCAAATGCAGCAAGGAGAATTCTCAGCAGATGTCTCAGTTAAGTACATGACCATTCAAGTTGTTTTGTTTTTTAATTCATGGAAATTCCTGTGACTTTTTTTCTAAATATTTCATTCAACAGTTGCATAGCTTTGCAGATGTAAAACGTAAGCATACAGAGAGATGAGTGTTGCACACTAGCAAATACAACCATCAACTAGATGCAGTGTGACCCATCTTTGTAAATTCACCCAAGGGTTTCTTTAGCTTTAAATGGACTAATATAATACCCAGTAGCTACGTGTGGTTATTTGTTTTAAATTTTAACATTGAAGAATTAAAAAAAATCTACCTTCAGACACACACACACACACACACAATCAATTAGAATTAAATAGCTGAATCAATTTTTTATGTCTAATTTGACTATTTCCAGAGTTTTAAATTTCCCATTATTTAGTTTTGTTTTATTGTTTGTTTATACTTAATGAAAGAATGAAAGACCTATTGTTGGGTCAGTGGGGACATAGGGCAGATTTGGTAGGAGTTGGAAGTAAAAAAAACATGATCTGAATATATTCTATTTTTTTCCAATTAAAATTTTGAAAAACAAAACAAACAAAGGAATATTTGAATAATCCCACTGAATGCTTATCACATTATATATGTATCTCTACTATAAGTGCTTCATTAAGATTTGGGAAGGGGTGATTGAATTATTTTCAGCTTGTTTTAATATAAGTGCTTTAGATGGCAAAAGATGACAGCAAATTACTACTCATGTGAGCTGACTGCAGGTATTCTAATTCAATAATTTCATTTTTCTTTCTTTGTAACTTTTTGCTTCTATGAGGACATTTGTGTATATACACAAATTATTATTTAATGGTAAGTAATTGAAATTTATGATTATATAGGGCCATTTTCTAATATAGTTTACTTTTATGCATTAAAATAAAACATAGTTATTTAATGATTATTTGTTTTATGTAAGAAAAATCTGATATATTGTGCATATTTAACTCTGTATGATTGAAAATTGCCTTAATCAAAGTGACTTGTGATTTCAATTATGAACTCTCTCATCCTTTTTTCAGAACTTATCAAGTTCATATTCCACATTAAATAATATACAAGTTAATATAATTGATTCAACTGCAAGAAAAATATACAATGTGAAACCTAAAATCTAAGTATTTCTTCTTTTATGGATTCATACTATTTATTATCATCATATATTTATTTTCTTATACATTGTTAGCAACATAGCTAAGAACAATTGAAAGTAAGCTTTTAATTTCACTATTATATCTTTAATAGTGAAATATAGAGGAATCCAAATACTATGCTCCATCATTTTAATTAAGTATCTTTAATATTAAATTTTAGAAGATTTATAAAAATATTAATTTTATAGAATATTTTTAAATATTTGAAGGCAATATTAATATTTTTTCTTTTATTCTGTGATCACATACAGTTTTTCACTTTTGCTACTTTAATCAAAATAAAAACTATAAAAGTAGTAAGCTTGTTATCATTGACAATTTATTTTAAAATAGGAACTTAAATCTATGTCTCAAAGTTCTAATTTTGTATGTGATTCTGTCTCAAAAATCACATTATTGTGCACGCAAGATAAGAAAATATATCAAGGCACTTACTGTTTTCTTCTGAGTCACGCTAAGAGCAGACCTTGAATTTTTTTTTCAACTTGCTTTAATATAATTGCTTTAGATTGCAAAAGGCAAGATACAACAAGCTACTATTCATGTAGGCTAAGTGATTATGAGTTCTAATGCAATCATTTCACTCTTGTTTCTTTGTACCTTCTTACTTCTGTGAGAACATTTATGAATACTCACAAATTATTACATATAATGCTAAAAAACTTTTACCTTGTTTACCTACTTAAGACAAACCACATCCTTAAGAGTTTAAGATGCTATAACTCTAATATTATCTATTGCAACTTCCATTTGTATTTACTAGTTATTTAATTTTTTTCTGGGTTTGAAAGTCATACTTTGGGAGAATATTTGTTTCATTCTGTTATTATTGGCACTAGATCCAAGATTAAACCACAGAGTGGGGAGTGGCAGGGGTGGGGTGGGGTGGGGTTAAATAACAATTGGTGTCAACCTTTGAATTCCTAGCAAACATTTTGTTTTTATATCTTCTGATTGAACAAGTGTTCTCCCTATCATAAAAAATAGTTTCTTTGAACTACATTCAGAAGGAAGGTGACAATATATGGATTTTCTGATAAAAATAATTTTTTTAATGTTAAAATAAATGTCAACAATATTTCTGATGTATTTAGTCCTACTTACAAGAAGCTGGAATGTCCAATGAACAGTAATTGCCTTGTGCATGCTTTCAACATTCTTGACTTGCACTGCTGCAGCTGTGTCCTTTTACAGAATTTTTACATCTGTCCTTGCTTTATGGTTAGCTTGTGACTGGTGTTTAGACAAGATGAAAGCATATAAATATGCACAAAGGAGTTTCATCTTTTCCTATCCTGTAGATATATTTTTTGTGCAGAGAATTGACTAATTTTTCTCACGTGTTTCTAAAAGGCAGTGGTTTACATTTTTATCTAAACCTATCCATATTTTTATCTTGACAAAAATAGAATATCCCTATTCTCATTGTGCAAATATATCCAGGACTAATATATTCTAACTTGGCAAGAGAAGAATGTGGAAAAGACATGGTAGAGACTGAAATCAGGAACCTGTATTACTTGGCCTACTTCTGATATTTAAGTATACAAAATTCATGAAGATTATTGTAGAAATTTTGACTATTATTCAAAATTAAGATATCAGGAAGACCAATGATATGTTTAGATATAAGAAAACTGATGTTAAAAATGATAACTATGGAAATATACTAAGAAATAACAGGGAACCTAAAAAGTGCTGGAGTTAGAATGACTATTTAGTATTTTGAGTTGGAAATATAGTTAAGTATATTAGATTTGTTAAGGATCAAATGTTAGATACACTGCGTAAAGAAGTAAGATGCAATATTTTAGGAGAAATGAACATTTTGATGGAAAAATATGTACTTGGAATAAACAATAATAAAACACATTCATAGATATAGTTTTCAAATTTTTCTTAACTCCAAAAAGTTGATTTTGTAATCTAGAGAAGTAAGATAGAGATGAGAGAATTGTTAACAGGCCTGAAACAAAAACAGGCAGTAAAATGAACACTCTTTGTAGCACATTCTACGATTAGCATAGCCTGGAGAATTTAATTTTCAAGTGAAAAGGTTAACAATGTTCTTTACTTATAATTTTTTCTTAAATAGATTTAATTGTAGTAACTGCTACTATAAACTTCTTATGCATTTATTAATAAGAAAATATGCTGTTATAATTGAATTAACAGACTGAACCAAAGCACACTTTAATACATATAATACATTTCAATTTCTTCTTTTACAAGCCTAGTATTTTTTGCCCTGAAGCATGTTAGTTTTCTCAGTCTATGCATAAAAACCTTTGCCTATTATGAAAGGATTTTCAAATCCCAACAGGGGTTATATGGCTCAAAGTCAGACACACAGAGATAAATTCACCTCACTGGGAAACCAGAAAGGAATAGTAGTTCACCCTGGAAAGTATGCGAATGAGTGCACACTTTGACTATTTGTTCTCCTATAGCAGTAATCAAGTGTAATAAAAAGAAATCATATACTATTTCTCAAAAGAATAAGGTTAATAGAATTTAGTGTCTCCTTAGAAATTTATTTTTTCACTTATAAAAACAAATCTACAGAGATGTGTTATAACCTACAAAATTGGAAACTGATTTGTTAAGATGACTTTTCAAAGCATATCATTACATTTCAGTGACAGTGATTTGAATTTTGTTAGTGTTTAGAGGTAGTTTTGTAAAGAAGGCCGACCAATAAAATTACCACTTACTAAAATATTAAAAACAATGGAATAAGTTTAAAATAAATTTGGCATAATTCTTTTTTTCTACTCACTTAAGTACAGTCAAATGTTATTGTTTTTTATTCTTACTTATTGCTGAGACAGACTAATTTAATGGCAGGCTTCGTATTGGCAGTCAAGGAGAATAGGCCTAGGAACTAGGCAACTCCTGGAAAGCCCAGGCAAATGAAGTACTAGAAAACAAACTCCAGACTTCAGGAAACTAGTCAGAAACTTCCCTGCCATCAGAAGCTGCCCAGTCACCTAGCCTAAAGCAGGTGCAATGTGTCAGCAACAGTTTCCATACATTCCCAGCATCAGTTTCCAGCCCCCATTTGTTGAGTGTAGCTTTTGCTATCCTGCTTAAACTCTGAGAAGGGGCTGTGTTACCAACCCCCACCCAGCTTCCCTTGAATCCATGGATAAAAGTCACACACATGGGTTGCTCAATTTCAACTTGCCTTCTGATACAATTGCTGGGCACTACTTATCTCCCACCTGGAAAAACTTGCTTTCTTACCTCCACACCTATCTACTTACCCTAAATTTTAGTTGCTCAGTTACACCTAGTCCCTGCTAAACATTTATAACCTCCCACCTGTAGGAGTGGCCACAGGCCACTGCTTCTCCTGAAATCTCACATGGCTGCTTAGCTTTTCTCTCTTTGAAGCCTGGCTAACTCTGTCTCCCTCTCCATGAAGGTCTCTGCTTGCTTTCCAGGACCCGGAAGTCACACCTATTCCTTCTACCCATCAATTGGCCCATGGCTTTTTTTTTTTTTTTTCTGAGAGATCAAGAACCAATTGGGGAACAGGACCTTAGCATCAGAACTGCCTCTACACCTCACTTATTCTGTCCAACCATAAAAGTAAAAAAACTCTTCTTTCAGATATATATGGAATAATACCATTACAAACATGTTAATTACACAGTATAATATACAAATACATCTAGTCCATCATATTTGTCAACTAGATACAGTATTCTACCATCATTCCTAACTTAAAGAATTATGATTCTATTCCTAGATTATTTTTAGCCTTTATTGCCATCTAAAAACCATGCCTTCCACTCTATAAACTCTCTCTCAATATTAAACATGAGTTTGATTATGAGACTATAACTAGTGTTAAAGCCCATCAGAAATCCAAGAATTACTTAAACATCACCTATGTACATAGGAAGCACTAAACATAGCTTCTCAAGCTTAAACACTTATAAAGACAGCTGACATTCCCCTAATTCCTCAAAATTTTGGAATATGAGTCTTCATCCTTCTGGCCCAACATCATCTGACAGACCTTTGCAAATCAGGGTTATGAAGGGCTGTTTACTCTGTATTTGCATAGCCAGCAGTCCACTATTTTGCATAATGTGTCCTTTTCCTGAAAAGTATTTTGTCTGCAGATAAAATAGGCAATATCTGCCCAGTGGCTACCTTGCCATGATAAGCAACCTCATCTGGAGGTGAAGATGCTCAACTTATTCTTTGAACCAAAAAGGAGGTGCTGTTAGGAGCAGACATGTCTCATGGTCAAATAATTAAATAGATTAAATGTCACATTCTATGGATTTCTGATATTTTTGGAGAATATATCCCTATCTCTCTTTCTCTATCTCTCTATTTCTATATCTATTTCTATCTATATCATCTATCTATATCAATCTATACCATATATTAATATATTAAAGCTTGATTACTCTTAGCTATTTTTAATATAAACACATCAAAAACATCTTTATAATTAATCTAACATAACCATGAGTTTGCTACATGGCCCTTAATTAGTATTGCTTAATCATCTAAAGAACATTTTGTAATAGCAGGTATTAGAAGAACTGAGTCTAAGCTTTGCATTCTTAAATGAGTTGCATAGACATAATGCCTATCCAAGAGTAACAATATTAATCTCAAATTTTGTATCAATTAAGAAATTTATATTACTGAAAACCTTAAATCAGTATCAAAATAAATACTGTACCAATGTAAGAAACTGTAACTTCAATGTTCCTTCATTTATAAAAATTTTTACCAATAAAATTATGGCTACACAATGCTTTCTTCAAGGATAAAATTAGTAATCCATCCCACCTATTTCTTCCCTGTTGAAATTTCGACCATTCCCAAATCATCCCTTAAAATAACAACTTTTCTATAATTTGTAAAATAACCATTACCAGACTCTCAAAGACAGAGAATTGTGTTGACAATTCTCCATAAATTCTGTATGCTGAATAAGGGTGATGAAAGATTCTTTAAAGAGTTGGGAAAGAGTAGTAAAATTAGAAACTTTAGTTAGACTTAAGAAAACTAGCTTTAGCATCTGTTATCCAGTCTGTATGTTTAGAAGGCTCAGGGCTTGACTGAAGTTCTGACCAGAACTGGCTGAAAGGTTGAATAAGTCAAGATGACCTGGAATCTATGGCAATCCCCTAAACTGTATTGGGCAGAAACCAGAAACAGGGGTCCAAGTATATCAGTTCAACATCTCTAAGGATGAATCTCAACAAAGCTGTACATTCTGTAATATATAAATCTCACAACCAAAATTTTAGTACCATGAAGATATTGTACGAGGTGCATAGATATATTAAAGTTGAAATTTTGCTACTTATTTGAGCAGGTGAATGACCACTGTCTTTTTTATGAGTTAATTTCATTAATAACCAATTATAATAAGCATTTATTTATGCCATATGAAAGATGGAACAATGAATCTTGAGATGACCTATTTGATTTTCTCAAATGTTTATAGTTTTTCAGAGAATCGTCTCCTGTCATATCAGATCCATATCAGTCTGGAAGGAGTTCAGAACCTATTCTCCTTTTGTGTCAACATAAACACAGAGCTTTTCTACCAAAATAGCACGTCCTGAGTCAAGTAACCAGAAACTATTAAACGTTTAACTTCACTTTTTTCCAGAGAAATTTTAATATAACCATCAAACTCAAATTTTCAATCCTGATTAAAACAATTCAAAGCAAATAAAACAATCTAAACAAATATTGTCTGTTTAGACAGTTCTTCTACGGCCCCCTAGCTTACCTTCTTAAGATCAAGACCTAAATTATTTATTTAATATCTTTGTGCATTTAGTTATGAGTCTATTTTCAGGCTCTCTTTATATATAATTCTGAAGGCCTAAATTTCAGTCTGAGATAGAATAAGCACCTAATGCCCTGGTTTCAATCTAAATTTTTAAGATTGAATATTTCAGAAGTTTTATTTCTCTGTAGTTAATGATTATTAAATTCCCTTCTGCTTACTGTATAAGCCTATTCTTAGGCTTCAAATCTGTTATACTAGGATAAATGTTTTCAGAATTCCCATGGAGCCCATGTTCAAAGAATTTGAGTATTGTCCTGGCAAGACCTTTTAAAATCATCTCTAAAGCATTTTTTTTTTTTTTTTTTTTTTTTTTTTTTGGTTCAAATTCTAACTTTGCCCTTCTGTGGACCGTAACATCTCTGTATACTTAGGGGCATTAAACAATTATTATTATACTTCTTTCTACCTTAAAAACAGTTAAATCTCATTTGTCTCTATTTTTGTTCTGCTTGTTCAAGGCCAGCAGCTTTTACTATCTGCCTCTCTTTGCCTTGCCCCCTAGCAGCCTGTAGCACCAGAAGATTCCAACATCTGTGACCTGAGGCTCTGTTTTCCTTTGTTCAACGTTCCTGCATAATGTTTCCACTTTGCTCACTGAGAAACCAATTCTCCCCTCTTTCTAGACTTATATCACTGTGTGTGTGAGATCCATCTGAGAATTATTAAATCAATAGTGGATATTTGCCTTCCATATTTCAAGCCATTTGTTGCATGTAGCTTTTTATATCTTGCCTAAGCTCCAGAAACAGGCCATGCTACTGTAGGAATTCAGTTAAACTTAAAAATTAATTGCCCCAGGACACATCCTGGCAGGAGCACATTTCTTAGTCCTAGAACACCTGCTTGATTACACTGCTGGATTAAAATTCAGGGGAAGACACGATTAACACTCCTCAGACCCTGGGATAGGGTCAGGTTACAAGTTCTGGGAGGAAATTTGTGGGTAGTGGAAGCAGCAGGACAGCTGTGTCTGCACGCTGCTGGCCACAGTTCTCTGGAGGATGCTCCAGAGTTTGTTTGTATGGGAGATAAGATCAGGAACAACCCTTCTCCATTTGAAGGTGGCCTTTGGTCACTGCCATATGGGGCAGCATTTGTTGCGCTCTTGTGGCAGTGTGTCTGTGTCTAACTTTGTTTGTGTTGTTCATTGCTGGTGGTGTTAGAAATCTGTTAGATTTGGTGCAGGGTAGGCTGGCCAAGTCATCTGAATCTGTTGGATTTGGTCCAGCATAGGCTGGCCAACTCGGATGGTTATTGGATTCCTCTACCAGCAGTTTTTCTATGTCTTGATTGTCTGTATAACCTGGTTTATGCACCCATGACAGAGGTGAGCTGTCTGTGTTGTTTTTCTGTGTTTTCTTGGTAAACTGTGTTGGTTGTTGTTCTTTGTGTTCTTGGACACTGACCTACATTATTTTAGACTAAATCCAGTATGTTATCTGTCTTGAGACAGATTCATATTCTCTCTCTCTCTCTCTCTCTCTCTCTCTCTCTCTCTCTCTCTCTCTCTCTCGACTCTTGACCACTAACAAGGCCAAGATAGTGGCAACACCCTAGCCTCTACTTTACTCATCCCCCAGCTCCACAGAGAGGGCTCCTTCACAGCTAACAGCTGTCTTTCAGGCAACAGTGCCTGTTGTGGCCTTTGTTCTAAGACACTTTCTCTTGGGTGAGAGATTCCACTTTTGATTTGAGCTCTCAGGAGCACCAACTTCAGTCTTTCTCTTTTTCTTTTTTTCTAGCATATCTCCCCCAGTGGTCAGTCTTTTGAGTGTTGCCTGCTAGAGTAGGCTTCTTCCCTTCCTCCTTGTCATTTGTGACCAGCTACAGCCCAGCCAGCTTGCCTGAAGCAGTGGGTCTTGGACCCTGCTTGCTACCATCACCCCTGTGGGACTGGAAAAACTGCTTCCAAGAGCTGCCAGCTCCAAGCCAGCCTCCCCCTGTCTCTCTCCCATGACTCAAAATCTCACTCCTTCTGACTCTGACTCTCCTATTAACCCTCTACTCTATGTTTCTTTCTCTAAGCTTTTCTTTGAATTTGGCCTTTTCTCATCTTCTCTACTTTGGGGAGCCAACAGAAGGCGGCTATCATCCTTGCAGCCATCTTGACCCATATACCCTGACAAGAGACTTGTTTACAACAGCCTACAACAGCTGAGCACACTCTGATAACATCTTGTTTTAGATACCCAGGATTTTCCCTTGGGTGTGTGAGACTTAAAGGTGTGAGACTTAAGGTATGACTTAAAGGTGTGATTTAGAGATAAGACTTAAAGGTATGAGTTAAAGGTGTGACTTAAAGGCATGACTTAAGAAGTGAGACTTATAAAAGTCAAGAGGCAGACAGAAGACTTGGTACTCGAGATTTGGAACTTGGAACTGGGAAAGAGATTAGCAACTGGAACTAGAATTAGGATCTGAGACTTGGTTCTAGGAACTAGGGACTTGGAACTAGGGACTTGGAGAGAAGAATAGAGACTGGAGAATAAATGGGATTGAATCACACTCTGTCTGGTCTCCATTCTTCACATCCGTCCTCACTCTCTCTCTTGCTGAACCCCAACCCACAGACTGGAGCAACTTGGGGCAGTAAGAGCTGGCACAATTTAGCCCTCAATGCTTTTGGCAGTGTGGGTTCCAACATTGATAGAGCAGTCCCCAACATTTTGGCCCCCAAGTGTGGAGCAGAGTGGTCTCCGACATTTTGGCCACCAAATGTGGGGTATGTGGTTCCCAACATTTTGGCCCCCAAACGTGGGGCAGCTCAGGCCACAACACTCTACATTTCAGATTTACTGGCAAGAAGAAGAAGAAGAAGAAGAAGAAGAAGAAGAAGAAGAAGAAGAAGAAGAAGAAGAAGAAGAAGAAGAAGAAGAAGAAGAAGAAGAAAACAGAGAATACAGGGGGCCTTTCTGCTGGAACACCCAACCACTATGTCGCAGAAGAGCTGCCACATGGAAGGGCAGACCCCTCCCTGACTGCTTCTAACCTTGCAATTGAGATAGACACTGGGTTTTCACTGACCAGACCCGATTGGGACTTCAACATGCCTGATAGTAGGGAACACCTGAAGGTCTACTGCCAGACTCTAATGACAGGTCTTCAGGGAGCTGCATGGCACCCCACTAATTTTGCTAAGGTAAGAGAAATGGCCCAAGGGTCTACTGAATCCCATTCAGCCTTTCTAGAATAGCTGATAGAGGCATTTTGCCTGTTCATGCCCTATGACCCTACTTCTGATAAGCATAAAGCAACAGTACAACAGTGATGATAGCCTTTATTGACCAACTTGCCAGTGATATTAAGAAAACGCTACAGAAGTTAGATGGATTACAGGCCAAGCCTTTGAGAAATCTGGTACAGGTAGCTGAAAAGGTGTTCTATAACAGAGAGACTGAGGAAGAAAAAGAAGAGAGAAAGTAGAAAGAGCAGGAAGCTAGGGAACTGAAAAAAAAAAAAAAAAAAAAGACAGGAAGAAAACTTGACTAGAATCTTGGCCACAGCAGTTAGAGAGAGTTGAGGGCCATGCGAGAGAGTACTGGGCAACCAAAGGAGGCCTTTAGATAATGATGCAGTGCACCTACTGCAAAGAAAAAGGACACTGGACAAAAGAATGCCTGAAGAAACGGGGGGGGGGGGGGGGAGGTGTGAATCACACCGAGCCTGAGAACAAGCCCCTGGCCACAAAATACTGGCCCTGGGTAAAGACAGTGACTAGGGAGGACAGGGATTGGACCCCCTCCCCAAGTCCAGGGTAACCCTGAGAGTAAAGGGGAAGCCCATCCAGTTCCTGGATGACATTGGGGCCCAAAATTCAATCCTTTCACAAACCACAGGCCAATTTTCTGGCAAGAGGTCATGCACCCAGAGAGGTACTGGTAATAAACGATATTCATGGACCACCTGAAAGACAGTGGATCTCGGTGTGGGCAGGGTGTCTCACTCGTTCTTAGTCATTTCAGAATGTCCCTACCCTCTCCTGGGCAGGGACCTGCTTGCAAAGATTGGAGCCCAGAATCAGTTCCTTCAGGAGGGCCCCCAAGCAAAAGACAGGCAAGGAAATGTGTTACATGCCTTGACAATAAAACTCGAGGATAAATATCGCTTCTTTGATCACCCAGCAGAGAATCCCGGAGATATCGACTGGTGGCTGAATTGGTTCCCTCAGGCATAGGTGGAAACTGCAGGTTTGGGTGAGGCTAAGAACGAGCTGGTGGTCCATGCAGAGCTGAAAGACTTAGCCACCCTGGTAACAGTTCATCAGTAGCCAATGTGTAAAGAAGCCCAAGATGGAATTATACCTCATATCCTCAGATTGCTAGATCTGAAAATACTTAAAAGGTGTCAATCAGCATAGAACACACCTCTGCTCCCAGTATGGAAGCCAGATACCAATGACTACTGACTGGTACAAGACCTATGTGAAGTAAACATTTGGGCAATTTGTTGAGCTTTCTTCCCCAAGAAAGGACTTGGTATACTGTACTTGATATTAAAGATGCATTCTTCTGCCTCTGACTGAGCCTGAGAAGCCAACCAATCTTCACTTTGAATGGAAAGATTGTGGATCAGGAATATCTGGACAACTAACATGGACTTGACTTCCACAGGGGTTCAAGAACTCTCCAATCATTTTTGATGAAGCTCTATACCAGGATCTCACCCTGTTCAGAGCAGAAAACTCCCAGGTAACCCTTCTTGAATTTGTAGATGACATTCTTCTGGATGCCCCTAACAGAGACTTGTACCTGTCAGTTACTAGCTGAACTGGAAAAACTAGGTTACAAGGCCTTTGCTAAAAGGCCCAGATCTGCAGAAAACAGATACTTGGGGTATCTGCTCAGAGATGGAAAGTGATGGCTATCACAAGCTAGAAAACAGACTGTTTCACATCCTCCCTCCCTCCAATGCCAAACAAGTAAGGGAATTCCTGGGGACAGTGGGGTTCTGTCGGTTGGTGGAACCCACACCTCTATTCCTATATACAGCCCAAGATCTGGCTTTAATGACTAAAGTCGAAAAAGAGTTCGATAAGGACTTGAGAGTGTGGAAAACTCCAGCTGGAAAGATAATTCTGATCCAGAAAGAGGCAGAGGAGATGGTGAAACAGACTCACCAGTAGACCCACCTAAAAGTCAATAAACTTGTGGCCACCATGATAAACACAAAGTTCCACATACTTGGACTCACATGGCTGGTTGAAGATATTGTAAATACATGTATATCCTGTCAAAAGACAAATGTCTGCCAAACCAAGGCCGAAGCTGGCAAACACCTCTGAGGCAACAGACCAGCAGCTAATTGAGAGGTAGATTTCACAGAGATCAAGCCCACAGGTATGGTAATAAGTACCTCCTAGTACTTGTGGATACCTTCTCCAGCTGGGTAGAGGCTTTTCCAACAATGAAAGAAATGACAATGGTGGTGGCAAAAAAGATCCTAGAAGAAATGTTCCCATGGTGCGGGGTGCCTAAGGTAATTGGCTTAAACAGTGGGCCTGCCTTCATTGCCCAGGTAAGTCAGAGATTGACCAAGTACCTGGGGTTTGATTTAAAACTGCATTTATAGACCCAAAGCTCAGGTCAGTTAGACAGAATAAATTGAAGCCTAAAAGAGACCTTGACTAAATTGTCCATGGAGACTGATGGTAAAGACAAGGTGGTGTTCCTCTGGCTCTTTTTAGAGTTAGAAATACCTCTTCAGAGTTTACCTTAACTCTTTTCGAGATTCTATATGAATACCTGCTCCTCTGACCACCTTAGGAGAGGTGACTGGACTTACTTGTCATAGTAACAGTAATTTGTATGCTAAGTTAAAAGGACTTCAGGTGGTGCAGAAAGAAGTGTGTATCCTGTTGTCCCATGCCTATGAACCAGGGACCCCGGAAACATCCTATAGTTTCCAGGTCAGAGACATGATCTACATCTGATGGCACCAAGCTCAAACTCTGGAACCACCATGGAAAGGACCATTTTTGGTGTTGCTGACCAGTCCCACTGCTGTGAAGGTTGATGGAATATCAGCTTAGATCCATGGCTTTTATGTGAAACCAGCTCCAGAGGGACCATCGCCCAATTGGACAGTCTAACACACTCAAAGCTCACTCAAGATAAGAATCCAAAGACAGACTAAAGCTGACTAATATGATTCTACCTGAGGGTGCTGAACCAAGCCCAAGACTTCTGTATCATGGTCCAGCTGGTGCCTAGGCTAATATAGCATGCTGAAAATGATCTCCTAGACCCTGGAAGGGAAGACTCCACAGGTCCAAAAGAGTACTTGTTAGCATTACTCTCGCAGTCCTTTTGGGTTTGGGGGTAGCTGCAAGGGTAGCTACCTGTGGAACTACCCTAGCTCTACAGCCTGAGTACTACTGGGGATTTAGAGAGAATATTAATGAAGATATCTAGGTTATGGAAGATTCAATCTCTAAATTACAGGAATCCTTGGCCTCTCTTTCTGAAGTAGTCATGCAGAACAGAGGGAGATTAGATCTCCTTTTCCTTCAACAAGGCAGGTTGTGTGCAGCCTTAAAAGAAGAATATTGTTTTTATATAGATTATTCAGAAGTAATCAAAGATTTCATGGCCAAGGTCCGAGAAAGATTATAAGGGGTCCATAATGGGACCCCTTATAATCTTGCTTTTATTGCTCACCTTTGGCCCCTACATTCTAAATCACTTAGTTAAATTTGTTAAAGATCGTGTTAATACCATATAAGTGCTTATGTTTAGAAAACAATATCACCTGTTCCCCCCACTCCTCTTCTAATATCACAACACCCATAATCAGCTTGAAGAAGCTAATGAAGAGTCAGCACCCCATTCCCTGGGCTTGGGGACTAAGGTGGTAAATGTTGGGCTGTCTTTCTAGGGAAAAGTAGAGGTTTTGTGGGAATAGAGAGGATTAGCTAGGATTTATTGCATAGCCATAACCTATTAGTAGAAATCTGTATAATTATTATCAAGATGTAGATATAAATTCTTAAATGGCACCAATTTACTTTGATTACAAATTTTAAGGTTTTCATTGGTACGAGCTTCTTATTGATATAAAAGTGAGATGAATATTGTTACTCTCATAGGCATTGTACCAGTATAACACATTTAGGAATACAAGGCTTAGACCCATTCCTTCTTTAACTTTTTTAACTGATTTGAGATGGTCAGCCTGAGAGTTAAGGGACTATAGCAAATTCATGGCTTGGAGTTTATTGTTAGGGTGTTTTCTATGTTTTATTTAGATCCAGAAAAGGACACACTTGCAGAATAGTCGACTGATTATATCTGCCTAGACAGAGTAATCAGCCCTTAATAATTCTGCAGCACTAAGGTCTGTCAGATGATCCTGGGCAAGAAGACGGAAGAACAGATGCTCCAACATTATGTAGTAGAGGGAGTGTCCAGGTGTTCAGAGGTCTCTCTAACTTGGCTAAGTTTTAGAAGCTATGCTTTGTACTTCCCACAATTATAATTAACTCAGTCATTCTGGATTTCTGACAGGGTTGAAAACTTATAGTCTCATAGCCAATCCTGGCTATTTACCTTAAGAGAAAAGATTTGAGTGGGTGGTCGTCAGCTGACATTCATCCTAAAGCCAGGTTCAGAACTAAATGTTTTACTTAGGATAGATGACAGAGGTGCTGGTTAGACAACAAAATGATGGACTGGGTATTAGGACTATCTTGTACCTCACTGGTACAAATTGGCATAATTATGCTCTAATTGTATTTTGAGAGAAAAGTTTCATTTTAACAGGAAGGTGATATATAGGAGGAGCTAAGGTGGGAGGAGTACTGAGAGGAAGAGAAGGAGTAAGAAGAGGAGGAGAAGAAGGAGAGGAGAAGCTAGGTGATGAAAGAGAGAAAGAGGGGGGAGACAGGGAGGCAGATGTTCATGTATCTCCACCAGTCAAGATAGTTGATATATCTAAGTTGGGTAGTGGGTTACACCTCTGATTGAGCAATACCAAACTTATAAAGCCTTTGATTAACATTTTAAAAAATGTATAAGTGTAAAAAGGAAAAGGGGGCATGGGATAGGGGTTTTCTAAGGGGGGGTGATGGGGAAAGGGGATGGCATCTGAAGTGTAAATTAAATATCCAAAAAAAGAAAAAAGAAAACAATATCATGCTGTACACCGAGATGATAGCTTGTGATTCCAGGATTGGAATCAGCCACAAAGAAAAGGGAGGAATGTAAGAATTTGGTTAAACTTAAAAATTAACTGCCCTGGTGCTAAAAAATTAACATCCTGACAGGAGCACATTCCTTAGTCCTAGGACACCTGCTGAATTACCCTGCTGGATTAACATTCATAGGAAGAAGGGATTAAGATTCCTCAGACCACAGGGAAGGGAATCCACCTGCAGGTAAGAAAGTCCCAGAGCATGTAGACACATTCTGCAGTACAGACCAATCCTTGCCATTTACAGACAAGGGAGGTTCTTGCCACCTGATTCCCCAAACACCAATCAGTTTAAAAGTCATACTGTTCTGCCAATCTTATTGTGCATAGTCACTGTTTCTCTACTCCACCCATTAAACTATATAAAACTGCTCTTAACCTCATCTTGGGGTTCTTTTTGCCTGCATGAGAGAGAACCCCAGTGCACTAGATTTTTATTATTATCATTAAATCCCATGTTATTGCAGCAAATATCATCCATGAGTATTTCTTGGGGAGCATGTACCCTGGTTATGGATCTTTAGGTCCAACATTACCAGCCCCCACCCAGTTTCCCTTGATACCATGGATAAAAGACATAATGCAGGTTGCTCAATTTCAACTTACCTTATGACACAATAGCTTGGCACTATTATCTCCCACCTGGAGTAACATGCCCTTAATATTCTTATCTCTGCACTTTTCCACTTGATCTAAATTTTAGTTGCTCATTTATATCCAGTCCCCGCTAAACATTCCCAACCGCCTGCTTGTGGAAGTAAAAACAGGTCACCACTCTTCCCAAGAGCTCACATGGCTGCTTGGTTTTTCTCTCTTTGAAGCCTGGTGAAAACTTTCCCTCTCCTTGAGTCTTTTCACTTGCCTCAGAGACCCAGAAGTCCTGCCTATTTCTTCTACCCAGCAATTGTCCCATGGCTTCTTTACTGACAGATCAAGGACCAATAGGAAACAGGATCTTAGCATCAGAACCACCCCTACACTCATGCCCTGGTAATGGAATGTGATGAGATATAAAACAAGATAAAGGTGACCAAAGCCAGAATCCCCTAATGATGTTTAACTCAGGCCTGTGAGCTCACTTGGTTGTCTATCTTGTTAATGGGAGAGTCCAGCATGCTAAACTTTTGCAGAATAAAATACTCTTTTTGTTTACATACTATTTGAGTCTGGAGTATTATGGGTCCCTTGTTCTGGAAGGCATCCCATGATAATCTTCTGGCTGGGGACAGGGTGAGAGCAGGGAGGGTTCCCTACTGTCTCTGCCACTGCCTCTGCCTGCATCTCCATTGTCCATAGGTCTCCAGCCTGGCTTGGTGCGGGAGGTCCAGGCCAAAGGGCACAGAGTTCTAGCACGGAGGGGAAATTGCCTGCTCCTGCTGCTGCCTCTGTTCACTTGCCGCTGTCACTGCCAGGTGACTCCCAGGTGCTGCATCTGTCTCTCTGTGCTGATCTCACCCTGGCTGGGCTGATAAGAAGCCAGCTAGCTGGCAAGGAGGCAGCTTGGTGTTCCAGGCAGGTTCCAGGAGAGCAGGTCTCTCCCCAAGTGTTATAATTCTTGTGACAGAAACTCTCAGATACCAGGATGATTCTCACACACTTTACTTCCTCTAAATAGAACCCTTATATAGAGTTTCTGGGTGGGTTAGGGTCTGGCAGCAGATAACTCCTATTGGCTTGGTCTGAGAGCTTGGAGATAGCTCATCTACACATGGGAGAGCATGAGGCACTGTTCCTCATGAATAATGGCCATAGACCTCTCTGTGGGAGTGGCTGTGGAGAGCTGAAGCTAAATGAAAAGAACCAGGGCCTGGGAGCAGAGCTGAACACCTGCCAACCAATAAGGGTCTGGGGTTCCAGGACTATGCTCAATCAAACACCCACCTGCTTTTTACAGCCCACTGCCCCACAGAGTATTATTCTTTGGTGGCAAATCATGGACCCTTACATTGCCTAAATTATAATGCTTCAAAAAATTAGTATAATTGAATGAAGTGTGGATATATTTATTTTTATCTCATTTAACAACTTTGGTTGAAACAGAGTTAGCATAGTTAATATAAGTTAACATGGATTGTGTACCATTGTAGATGATTTCATTCCAGTTGTCTGTTCCATTAGTAACAAATTAAGCAAAAAGACAATCAAAAGTTCAAAGAAAAGATCAATTTAGTTCCAAATTTATCTCCTAACAATAATTATTTGTTCCTCAGCATCTGTCCCAGATTTCTTTTACCTATGCCAACATTAAATAAGTTTGGTTATCAAAATAATTTTTCTTTAGACTTTTCAATAATAAATCAATTATTTTGGCTAAATTAATCTTTCTGTCATCTAATTCCTTTTCAGGACCATGGGGTGGTTGAGTTTTCTTTTCTTTGTCTTCATTTTATCATATGAATGAAAATAGGCAGCTTATATTTGATCATTAAGCCCCACAATTTATTAGCCATGAGGCCAAATCTAGTATTCCATGGCTGTGCATATCTTTCCCCCAAATATTTTCAGCTAATGATATTTGTTGTGGCTTTTCTTTTGTCCATTTAATTTGCCTCATGTGTATATTTGACCTTCTTTCAGTTATCCTTAAGTTATCCCCACTTTTTTCAAGTTATTGTTGATAGATTCAGTTCTGAAGATACTGTAATCTAAAATTTCATGTGATTTTTTATGAGATCTCCTATGTGAAATACCCATGAGTTATTTTCCATACTTTTCTGTGTTTTTTTTCTCTTTTTTAAAAAATTAAATTATATTATTTATTTACAATCCAAAAGTTGCTCCACCTCCTGGTCCCTCCTCCTCAAGTTTTTCAACACAGGGTGGCCTTTCTATCTGTCTCTGTTCCATTTTTGTCCCTGCATTTCCTTTAAACAGAAACAACTCAGTGTCAAAACTTTAAGAGGGGTGGATAGCCACCTGCCTCAGTTGAGAGCCATATCTATCTACTGGAGGTGGTTTCTTCAGGTTCCATGTCCCCACTGTTGGTCATAATGTCATCCCAATTGAGTCCTGGTATCCTCTCTCATCTGAGATTTCTGGGACTTTTTAAAAATTCTTCCTACTGCTCACCCCACACTGTTCCATATTTCTGTTCATTCTCCTGGTCCTTTGGCTTTCTATCCTATCTCTCCACATACCTGATCCTGTTCCACCTTTTGCCTACCCTTTCTCTCTCCCACCCAAGTATCCCTGTCTGTCTGAATCCCATGATTGTTTTCTTTGCCTTCTTTCTTGGTAAGTTTCCCAAGGTCTGTGGGTGTATCATCCTAAATTATTCTGAACATTTTGGCTAATATCCACTTATTAATGAGTACAAATCATGCATGTCCTATTTGGTCTGAGTTACCTCACTGAGGATGATATTTTCTAGTTCCAATCATCTGCCTGCAAAATTCATGATGTTCTCATTTTTAACAGATGTGTAGTATCCCATTGTGTAAATGAACTTTTTTTATTCATTCTTTTTTCTGGAAAGTCTGGGTTGTTTATAGCTTCTGGCTATTACAAATAAGGCTCTTCCCCACCTTTTCTTCTATTACTTTCAGTGTATCTGGTTTTATGTAAAGGTCCTTTATCCACTTGAGCTTTGTACAAGGAGATAAGAATAGATCAATTTGCATGCTTCTACATGGATGCTCATGAAGAAGAAAGACCAAGTGTGGGTGCTTTGGTCCTTTTTAGAAGGAGTAACAAAATGCCCAAGGGAGAAAATACAGAACCAAAGTGAGAGACAGAAACTGAAGAAGTGGTTGTCTGGAAACTGTTCCATCTGGGTATCTATCCCATTGGAGTTACCAAAGGTAGACAATGATGTGGATGTCAGGAAATGCATGCTAACAGGAGCCTGATATAGACCTCTAAAGAGTTAGAGTTCTGCCAGAGTCTGACATATTCAGAGGTGGATGCTCACAGCTAACCATTGAACTGATCATGGGGTTCCCAATGGAGGAGTTAGAATGAAGATTGAAGGAGCTGAAACGGTTTTTGGCTACATGGGGAGAGCAATAATACCAACCAACCAGAGCTCCCAGGGTCTAAACCACCAGCTTGGGAGCACATAGGGAGTGACCCATGGCTCCAGCTGTATATGTAGGGGAGGATGGCCTTGTTGGACATAGGTGGAAGAAGAGATCCTTTGTCCCATGAAGGCTGGATGCCCAATGTTGGGGCATTCGAGGGTGTGGAGGTCAGAGTAGGAGGTAGGTAGGAGCACATCCTCATAGAATGCAGGAGGAGGGGGGTTGGGATAGTGGGTTCCTGGGTTAGGAGGAAATGTGGTAAAGGGATAACATCAAAAATGTAAATGAAATATCCAATAAAAAATAAAAAGTAAAATGAAAAAAATAAAAAAAAAAAACAAATAAGGTTGCAATAAACATAGCGGAGAACGTGTCTTTATGGTATGATGGTTCATCTTTTGGGTATATGTCCAGGATCAGTGTAGCTGGGTCTTCAGGTAAGACTATTTCCAACTTTTTGAGGAACCACTATATTGATTTCTGGAGGAGTCGTACCAGTTTGCAATCTCACCAGCAATGGAAGAGTGTGCTATTCTCCACATTCTGGAGAGAATGTACTATCACTTGAAGATTTGATCTTAGCCATTTATAAGGATATAAGGTAGAATCTCAAAGTCATTTTGATTTGCATTTCCCTGATGACTAAGAATGTTGAATATTTCTTTAAATGCTTTTTAGCCATCGAGATTCCTCTGCTGAACATTCTCTGTTTAGCTCTTTACTCCATTTAAAAGTTTGTTTGTTTTCTTTGGGTTTTTGTTTGTTCATTTTGAGTCTATCTTGTTGAGTTCTATGTATATTTTGGATATTAGCTCTCTTTCAGATGTAGGGTTAGTGAAGGTCTTTTCCCAGTATGTAGGTTGTTGTTTTCTCCTATTGACAGTGTCCTTTACCTTATAGAAGATTTCAGTTTCATGAGTTCCCATTTGTCCACTGTTGATCTTAGAGTCTTAACCATTGGTGTCTCTTCAGGATATTTTCCCCTATGGCTATGTGTTCGAGGCTATTTCCTGATTTCTTTTTTATTAGATTCAACATACTTGGTTTTATGTAGAGGTGCTTGATTCACATGGACTTGACCTATTTAAAAGGTGATAAATATTGATCAATTTGCATTCTTCTACATGTAAGCAGCCAATTAAACCAGTACCATTTGTTGAACATGCATTCTTTTTCTACTGTCTGGTTTTGGCTTCTCATCAAAGGTCAAGTGTCCATACGTTTGTGAACTTATTTCTGGCTGTTCAATTCTATTCTATTGATCAAACTGTCTGTCTCAGTACCAATACCATGCAGTTTTTATTACTATTGCTATGCAGTACACTTTGAAGTCAGGGATGGCAATTTCCCCATCAGTCTTCTTATTGTTGAGAACTTTTCAAATTCTTGGGGTTTTTGTTTTCCAGATGAAGTTGAGAAATAGTCCTTCAATGTCTGTGGAAAATTATGTTAAAATTGTGATGGGGATTGCATTGAAGTTGTACATTGCTTTTGGTAGTTTGGCCATTTTTACTATGTTAATCCTATAGATCCATGAGTATGGGAAATCTTTTCATTGTCTGCACTCCTTTTTCAATTTCTTTTTTCAGAGACTTGAAGTTTTTGCCAGACAGATATTTCACTTGTTTGGTTGGAATTACACTATGATATTTTTTATAGCATTTGTGACTTTTGTGAAAGGTGTCACTTCTTTTTTTTCTTTCTGAAGCCATTTACCATTTGAATAAAAAAAAGGCTACTGATTTGTTTAAGTTAATTTTATATTCAGTCACTTTGCTCAAGTTGTTTATTAGCTATTGGAATTCTCTGGTAAAATTTTTGGGGTCACTTATGTATACTATCATATCATCTGCAAATACTGAGACCTTGACTTCTTCCTTTCCAATTTGTATCTAAATCTCCTCTTGATCTTTTTTCTTGTCTAATTGCTCTAACTATAACTTTGTGTACTATATTGAATACATAGAAAAAGATGGAACAGCCTTGCCTTGGTCCTGATTTTAGTGGGATAACTTCAAGTTTCTCTACATTTAACTTGATGTTGGGTGTTGCTTTGCTGTATATGTTTTTTTATTATGTTTAGGTATGTGCCTCGAATTCCTAATCTCCCAAAAACTTTTAACATGAAGGGGTGTTGGATTTTGTCAAATGCTTTTTCAGCAGCTAATGAGATGATCAAGTGATGTTTCTTCTTTGATTTTGTTTATACAGTGGATTATGTTGATGGAATTTCATACAGTAAACCATCCCTGTATCCTTGTAATGAAGCCTACTTGATAGGTGTGAATGTTGGTTTTGATGTGGTTTTGGATTCAGTTTACAAGAATTTTATTGAGCAGTTTTCCATCAATATTCATAAACAAAATTGGTCTGAACTTTTTTTTTGGTTGTGTCTTTGTGTAGTTTAGGGATCAGGGTGATTCTGGCACCACATAATGTGTTTTCTCATATTCCTTTTGTTTCTATTTTGTGGAAATTTTTGAGAAGTATTGGTATTAGCTTTTCTTTAATGTTTTGATAGAATTCTTCACTAAAGAATTCCTCTGGCTTTTGGTGGAGGAAGAAAGGCCTTGTTTCTTTTCCTTTGTTTTGTTTTGGAGTGATTGTCTTAGGGTTTTACTGCTGTAAACAGACACCATGACCAAGACAAGTCTTATAAATGACAACATTTAATTGGGACTGGCTTACAGGTTCAGAGGTTCAGTCCAGTATCATCCAGGTAGGAACATGGCAGCATCCAGGCAGGTATAGTGCAGGAGTAGCTGAGAGTTCTGTATCTTCATCTGAAGGCTGCTAGCAGAATAGTGGCTTCCAGGCAGCTAGGATGAGGATCTTAAAGCTCATACTCACAGTAACACACCTACTCCAACAGGGTCACACATTCTAATAGTACCATAGTACACATCTAATAATACCATGGGCTATACATATACAAACTATCACATTCCACTTTCTGGCCCCCATAGGCTTGTTCAAACATATGAATCTAGGGAGCCACACTTAAACATAATATAATGCAAAATATATTTAGTTCAACTTCCAGAGTCTTCAGAGTCTATAACAGTCTCCACAATGTTAAAGTCCAAAGTTCAAGGTCTCTTCTGAGATTCACCCAATTACTTAACGGAAATTCGCAAAGCAAGACAGGAAACCAGCTGGGCAAACTCCAAACTATATCACTATGTTTGATGTCAAAGCAGTTTTCAGACCTCCAACTCCTTTTTTATCTATGTTGACTACAATAAACTTCTTTTTCTAGGCTGGTTCAACTCGCTGTTGGCAGCATTCCTCAGCAGATATCCTATAACTCTGGCATCTCAAAACTCTTGAGGTCTGCAAAAAAACTTCAATGTTACAGCTCCTTGTTTCAATGACTGGGATCCACACATAATCTTATGGGCTCCTCCACAGGTTTTGTGTTACTTCTGCAGCTCTGCACACTGTAGCACTCTAAGCATAGGTTGATCCACTCCACTAGTGCTGCTATTCTTGGTGATCATCCCATGGTACTCATATCTCTCATCTCATACACTGGAGTCTTCTGCTGCAAATAACATCAAAATAGCCTTCTATAGGCTTTTTTCATGGTGCCAAGACACAAATTGTTTTGCATGATCCTTTCAGTTTGGGGACAAAAACTACAACTGAGTCTGCACCCTCACTAATGGTTTTCTATGCCCTTTCACAGTGCCAGGCCTTAGCTGCTCTTCAGGATTCCTTGATGTCTTCAAAACCAGTACCACCACAGTGATGCTTATACATTAGCAAGTAAAGCTGAAGCACAAGATACAACCTTGGTTATCTCTGGAACACAGCATCTCTGTGCTCTCACAAAAACATTTCCCAGAAGATTTCAGTGAGGTGAGGCTGTTCTCTTCTTAATACCTGCTAATTTCTTAGGTCTAGCTAACCAGCATCAATTGTCCCCAGTAGTCTCTTCTATTTTTCACTCTAAAGCCAGAGCCACATGGCTGAAGATGCTGAGTTCTGCTGCTTGCAGGAGATGAAACATGACTCACTTGTTCTATTAAATTATCACTAGCTTTCTGTTTCCATCTCCATCACAGCTTATTCTTGGCTGTCCTGGATATTGCTTTGTAGATTGACCTTGAATTTAAAGACCTGTTTGCTGGTCACTTGGGATTAAAGGTATGTACACAACTGAACTTAAGCCATTGTTCACCTAGAACTTGCTCTGCTCCAGGCTGGCTTTGAATTTAGAGATCTGTTGACTTTATCTCTTGGGATAAAAGGTGTGTACAGCCATGCCTAGATCTAAATTTAGCTCAGTAGGATCTTGCTCAAAAGTCCCATTTTCTTAATCTTAGACTACAGGATTATGCTCCATTTCACTTCTTGGTATACCTTCAATACTCAAACTATATATTTTGCATTTTTTTGCTTTCTCAGCTTGCTACATTTGTTCAAAATGCTCTTTAACAGACTTAACCAGAGAACAAAGTCTCTGTTAGTCTTTTTTGAGACTTTCTTTGTCAATGCAATTAATATAAATCACTTTGCCTTAGGCTAGGGAGTCTTTTCAGACAATGAAAAAAAAAAAGAGCCAAGTTCTTCACCAAAACATCACAAAAATAGTCTCTTAGCTACGGATTATAGTTCTTTTCCACTGAAAACCTCTTGGGCCAGAAAACCTACACAGTTCAAGTAACCCTCAGTAGCACTGTCTTTCATATTTCTACTCAGTTGGCCCATTAAGACTCATTAAAATCATTCCATTGCTTTCCAAATCCAAAGTCCCCAAATCCACATTCTTCCAAACAAAAACATGGTAAGGCTTATCACAGCAATACCGCAGTTCCTGGTACCAACTTCTGTCTTAGTTAGGGTTTTACTACTGTGAACAGACATCATGTCCAAGGCAAATGTTATAAAGGACAGCATTTAATTGGGGCTGGCTTACAGGTTCAGAGTACCAATCCAGTATTATCAAGGAAGGAACATTGCAGAATCCAGGAAGGCATGGTACAGAAGTTGCTGAGAGACTTCTACATGTTCATCTAAAGGCTACTAGCAGAATATTAGCTTCCAAGAAGCTAGGATGAGGTTTGTAAAGCTCACACCCACAGTGACACACCTAATCCAACAGGGTCACACCTTCTAATAGTGTCACTCCCGGGGACTAGCGTATACAAATCATCACAGTTATTTATTTACACTTGAAATGTTGTCCCTCCCCACTTCCTAATTGCCCCTCTGCAACCCTGTTGCAGTAAATCTCCAACCCAAATAGGACCGATCAAAGAAAACACAACTTAAAAAATATGAATATATTATGCAAGCCTAGATTGGGCAGATTCACCACTTCAATACTCTATTCCACAGCTATGAGACCCTTATAACTTGAGGGTTTTCCAGACCCTGCGTTTGTCCTTCTACCTCCATCTTCCCAATCGTCCTCCTCCATCATTTCTACCATCTTCTCTCTTTTCTCTCTCTCTGCTCTCTTCCCACCAACCTTCATTTCACCACCTCCCCTTCTTCTGCCCAATCACTGGCTCCAGCCTTTATTCTACAAATTAAGACTGGCAGAAGGTCCACTAGAATTCACCTGTGTAATGATTCACTCCTCATCTGCAGCTCTTCCTAGGAAAGGGGAATTAACACCAAAACACAAGGCTGAGGCTACCTACAACACAACCTCCCCTAGTCTATCTTCCCTCCTCCTGCTTCTATGAGGGTGCTTCCACACACACTCACCCACTCCCACCTCGCTGCCCTAGCATCCTCCTGCACTGGGGCAGCTAGCCTCCATAGGATCAAAGGCCTCCCCTGCCATTGAGAAGTAATTCTCTGCTACATATGCATCTGGAGACATGGGTCCCTCCATGTATACTCTCTGGTTGGTGATTTAATCCAAGTGAGCCCTTGAGGCGGGGGGAGTCTCTTTAGTTGATATTATTGCTCTTCCTATGGAGTTGCAATCGTCTTAAGCTGTCAGTCCTTTTCCTAACTCTTCCTTTGAGGTACTTGTGCTCAGTCTGATGGTTGGCTGCAAACATCCCCATGTATATTGGTCAGGCTTTGGCAGAGCTTCTTATGGGACAGCTACACCATGCTCCTGTCAGCAAGCCCATCTTGACATCAGCAATAGTGGTTGTGTTTGGAGTCTGCAGATGAGATGGATTCCTAGATGAGTAGATCTCTGGATGGCCTTTTCTTCAATCTCTGCTCCACTATTTGTACATGCATTTCCTTAAGACAGGAACAATTCTGTGTTAAAATTTTTGAGATGGATGGGTGATCCCACTCCTCAACTGGGCCTTGCCTATTCGCCCTATATGGTTTCTACAGGTTCTATCTCCCCTTTGTTGGGTATTTAGGTTAATGCTATCCAAGTTGGGTCCTAGAAACTCTTTGCTTCCCTGGAATCTGATTTTGTTAAGTTGGATACTGTCTCTGTGCCCTGTTGTTAGTTTGGCTAAGGGTTTATACATCTTATTGACTTTTTCAAAGAAAAACAGATCTTGGTTTTCTTTATTCTTTCTAATATTCCCTTTGTTTCTATTTGGTTGATTTCCAACCTGAGTTTAATTATTTCCTTCCTTCTATTCCTCATGAGTGTGGTTTCTTTTTGTTCTAGTGCTTTCAGGTGTGCTGTTCAGGTGCTTATGCAAGATCTCTCCAATTTCTTTATGAAGGCAGTGAGTACTACAAATTTTCCTTTTAGCCCTGTTTCCATTATGTTTCATAAGTATCGGTATAGTGTCTCTTCATTTTCATTGAATTCTTGCAATTCATTAATTTCTTCTTTGACCAAGTTATCATTGAGTAGAGAGTTACTCAATTTCCATGAGTATATGATTTTTCTGTTGTATTTGTTGTTATTGAAGTATAGCCTTAGACCATGGAGACATGATAAAATGAATGGGATTATTTAAGTCTTCTTGTATCTCTTTAGGATCTTTTTGTGTCAGATTATATGGTCAGTTTTGGAGAAGCTACCATGAGGTTCTGAGAAGAAGGTATATATATATATATATATATATATATATATATATATATATAATTTTTTAAATTACATGTACATGTATATATATTTAATTTGGCAGATTTTTTGTACATATCTGTAAAAATCATTGGGTTCATAATTTCTACTAGTTTCATTGTGTGTCTGTTTAGTGTCTGTTTTCATGACTTGTCCATTAGTGAGAGTGGGGTATTGAAGTCTCTCACTATTATTGCTGGGGTTAAATGTATGTTTTGAGCTTTTGTAATGTTTCTTTTAAGAATGTGGGTGCTCTTGCATTTTTCTCATAGACCTTCAGAATTGAGACTTCATCTTGGTGGATTTTTCCTTTAATGAATATGAAATATCCTTCTCCGCCTCTTTTGATAACATGGTTAAAAGTCTATTTTATTGGATATTAGAATAGCTACTCCTGCTTGTTTCTTGGGGCTATCGGCTTGGAAAACCTTTGGACAGCTTTCTCACTGAGAAGTATTCCTTGTATGCAGCAAAATTCTAGATTCTGCTTGCATTTCCAGTCTGTTAGCCTATGTCTGTTTATTAGAGAATTGAGTCCATCAATGTTGAGAGATATTAAAGATCAATGATTGTTACTCCTGTTATTTTTGTTGCTGATGGTGGCATTATGTTTGTATTATTTTCTCCTTTTGGCTTGGTTGTGAGATGATTAATTTCTTGTGTGTAGATACCATCCTTGTGTTGGAGTTTTTATTTTATTATCATTTTTAATGCCAGATTTGTATAAAGATATTGTTTCAATGTGGTTTTATTATGAAATATATTGTTTCTCTATCTTTGATGACTGAAAATTTTGCTGTGTATAGTGGCATGAGCTGGCATTTGTCTTCTCTTAGGATTAGAATGACATCTGTTCAAGATTTCTTTTTGGCTTTTAGAGTCTCTATTGAGAAATCTGGGATAATTCTGATATATCTGCCTTTGTATTTTCCTTGTGCTTTTCCCCTACTCCTTTTAATATTTTAATATTTTATTATTTGTTCTGTGCTGTTGGGGGCCGACTTTTAGCAGAAAGCGGCTATCAGCTTTGCAGCGATCTTGAGCCATATACCCTGACATGAGACTTGGATTACAATAGCCTACAACAGCTGAGCACACTCTGATAATGTTGGTTTAGATACCTTGGGTGTGTGAGATTAAAGGTGTATAACTTAAGAGTGTGACTTAGAAGTGTAGAGATCAGATTTAGAGACAAGACCTAAGGGTATGATTATAGGTGTGACTTAGAGGCATGGCTTAGAAGTGAGACATATAAAAGGCAAAGGGAGATGAGAGAATCAGACACTTTAGAGAGTACAACTTAAAGAACAATTTGGAGTAACAGAGATTCAGACACTAGGAGTAGGAGTAGACATTGGACACTCGGAAGAGAACAACAGAAGTACAACTAGGAACTAGAAGGAGTACAACTAGAAACTAGAAGGAGTACAACTAGGAACTAGGAACTAGGAACTCAAAACTTGGGACTTGGACTAGGAAGAGAGACTGAAGAATAAACAGGATTGAATTGCACTCTGTCTGGTCTCCATTCTTCGAGTCCGTCCTCACTCTTTCTCTTGCTGAACCCTGACCCACCCGCGGACCAGAACAGCAGCTTGGGCTGGGATACAGTGGCCGCCAAGTGTGGAGTGGAGAGGGCCGCAACAATTTAGGCTGCCCAAAGTGGAGCAGCCTAGGCCCCAACATTTTACTCGGGCCGTGACATATTTTGTTGCCCAAATGTGGGGCTAGTGCGGTTCTCAACACTGTGCATTTAAGGTTTTGATTAATATGTGAGATTAATATGTGGACATTTTCTGGTCCAATCTATTTGGTGTTCTTTTATGTTTCTAGTCATTTGTTTCTTTTGGTTAAGGAAGTTTTCTTCTATTATTTTGGTGAAAATGTTTTCTGTACATTTGAACTCAGAATCTTCTCTCCCTTCTACTCCTAATATTCTTAATTTTCATATATATATATATATATATATGTATATATATACATATTATATATATATGTATATATATATATGGGTGAAAAGAAGTTAAGACCCTTGAGCATGGGCTGATCATGTGTTCCCAAAGATGATAGACTAATAAAACTCTATTACTACGCAGTGGAAATGGAAACTTTCTTTCAAAGGTTCAAATTAGTCAAAATGACTCCCAAATCAATTTGTTTATTTTATTTTGCTGTAATAAAACACCATGACCATAAGTAACTTGAGAAGCACAAAATTTTTAGCTCTTGGTTTACAGACCTTAGACCATAATTTATTACTGAGGGAAGTCTGAGCAGGAACTCAAGACAAAAATCTGAAGGCAGAGGATAAAACAGAAATCGTGGAGGATACTGTTTACCTGACCTGTTTCCAATACCTTGCTTACCAGCATTTTTAAATATCTCATTATTACCTTCTAGGTGTAACACAAGTGTAGAGTGAAAAATTATAATGGCCATTTTATGAAATATGTGTAGATTTCTTTGCCCTTAGACCTGGGCAGAAAAATGCAGGTCCCAGAATGCGGAACTGAAAATAAGATTTCAGGCCTTCACTACCCCAGGACACTTGCTGGATGAATTACATTCCTCAAGCCTCAGGCAGTAGGCCCACCTATGGGTGTGAGAGGCCCAAGGCAGGAAGACACATTCCTGACCATGCAAACCACCTAGGTGGGGCTATAGCCGGAAGAAGTGAAGATAGTTAATCTGAAATAATTGGTAAACCATTCAGGGTGGGGTTCTCTGGAATGTTTCACTATTCTTATGTTATGTATCCTTGACAATCCCTCACCCCTTCCCCACTCCCCTGGTTTGTGGTTTTCCTCTTTAAAAGACCCCTTAACCTGTCACTCAAGGCCAAACCTTGCTCTTGAGAGAAAGCTTGTGGTTTGACCGCCAGCCAACTTCCCTAATAAAGCCTCTGCTGATTGCATCCAGGTATGGTTTCTTGTGATCTTTGGGTGGTCGTGATTTCCTGAGACTTGAGGAAGGGTCTCCCGAGTTTGGGGGTCTTCACAAGCCACAATGTAGCTGGGTCATTACATATCAATTACTAAATAAGAAAATGCCTCCCAGGGTTGCCTATAAGATTTATAGACGCCATTTCCCAAGAGACTTCATCTTCTTTGAGAACTCTATTTAATAACAACTGTGAATCATAAAATAAACACATAAAAATAGTTTAAGCAGGTAAAATATTATTTTCCCTGTCAATCAGATAAATTCTAGTAGGAATTTTTATAAAAACTGACTGTATAACTTAAATGAGTTTGAAATTGAATAAAGTGTAGATATTTGGGACTTGGAGTCATTTAAAAGTAGTTACAGCCCTTAGATTGTATCTGAAAATGGTTGTATATCAGAGTTGTTATGTGATGCCTGTAAGAGCTTTGGCACCCTTGCTATCTTCATACCTAGAATTCTATCCATGCTAATTGAATGGTTGTTTTTCATATTTTCACTTTTATAAATCTATTGGTGATCTAATATTCTAGAACATAATGTAATGTGCCTAAATACTTATATATTTATTGATATTTATTCAACATAATTAACTTAAGAACATTCATTATCTGAGGATATTATTACCTTATAGCAACTATTTTAAGAGTTGTATGATTTTTGTTGTTTTTTCTCCCCGTGACTGTGTTTATTTTCTCCTGTAACCAGATAAATTACAACAAAAATTACAGTGTTTTAGGCTCCTTTTCTGTCAGGTTCAATAACCACTGTTTAAACATAATTTGATTTGATGATATAATATAAAATTTATCTGTATTCTCATTTATTTCATTTGATAGTCTTCTCTGGCTCACAGGTTCAGGTTTCCCTAACTATTCTTTATTAATGCATCATGCAAGGAACTGTAGCCTTCATTCATTTCCATACTCTCCATATTCCTTGAAAACCCCCAATTTTCCTAGTCTTTTAGTATTTACACATAGTATAACCCATTCTCCACTGAGCAGCATGGTCTTTGTACAGATAATGAGCTATTATAGTGATGACAATGTTCAGGTCCAAATGCATCAAAAATCTCAACACAGAACCAGATAACCTAAATCTAATAGAACAGAAAATGAGGAATAACCTTGAACTTGTTAGTTCTGGAGAAAATTTCTTGAACAGAACACCTATGCCTCAGGGACTAAGTTCAATACAAAAAATGGGACCTCATGAAATTAAAAGCTTCTGTAAGTAAAAAAATACAGTCATTAAGACCACAGCTTAAACAATCTGTAGAACAACAGCTTACAGATTGAGAAAAGAGCTTTAGCAAGTCTATTTCTGAAAGAGGGTAATATCCAAAATATGTAAAGAACCCAAGAAGATAGATACCAACAAACCAAATAACCCAGTTAAAAATGGAGTACAGAGATAACCAGAGCTTTCCCAACTGATGGATCTTGAATTCTCAAGAAACTTTTAAAGAAATGTTTAGTGTCCTTAGTCACCAGTGAAATGCAAATCAAACTGTTTCTGAGATTCTACCTTATATCCATGACTAAAACACCTCAATGGACAATGTGTTCTGGCTAGGATAGGGAACAAGGGAACACTCCTTCATTGCTGGTGAGAGTGCAAACTTGTACAACTACTCTGGAAATCAATATGGTGGTTTATCGGATGACTGGTGATAGTTCTTCCTCAAGAACCAGCTGTACAACTCCTGGAGATATACCCAAAAGATGGTCCATAATCCCACTAGGACACTTGCTCAATTGTATTCATAGCTACTTTATTTGTAATAGCCAGGAACTGGAAACAAACTAGATGTTCCTCAACTGGAAAATGGATAACAAAATGTGGGTGCTCAATGGAATACTATCTAGCTTTTAAAAACACAGACAATGGATAGAAGTAAAAAAATATCATTCTGAGTGAGATAACCCAGACATGGAAGGGTATGCATTATATGTTCTCACTTACAAGATCATACTATGCATAAAATACAGGATAACCATGCTGTAATTAACATACCCTAAGAAGTAAATAACAAAGAGATCTCAAGTGATGATGGTTGAATCTTTCTCAGAAGGGGAAACAAAATATATTGTGACATCCATAGAAGGAAAGAACTAGTTGTGAGAGGGGATGGGGAGGGAATCTGGGTAGGATGATCAAGGGAGAGTAAATGAAAATCAGTGGTGGTGTTAGGCCAGTCTCTAAGACATTCCAGAGATCTGGTATGGGGAAGTCCCAGGGGTTCCTAGGGGGTAACTTTAGCTGACACATCTAGCAATGGAAGACATGGACCCAGAAGTGGCCACTTCCTGTAACCAGGTAGGACTCCCAGTGGGGAGATAAGAACAGCAACCGTTTCACAAAATATTTGACTCAAAATATGTTCTGCCACAAGTTGTGTAGGGACAAAGATCGAGAAGAGAGACAGAGGAAATAGGCAACTAATGACTGCCCCAAATTAACACCCATTCCATGCATAAGAACCAATCCCTGACACTATTAATCATACTATGTTGTGCTTTGAGGCAGAAATGTAGCATAACTGCTCTGAGAGGTTCCAATCAGCAGTCAATGGAAAGAGATGCAGAGACCCACAGCCAAACAATAGATAGAACTCCGGAAGTCTTGTGAAAAAGTTGGGAGAATGATCAAGGAACCTGAAGAGGACAGGGACTCTACAGGAAGACCAACAGAGTCAACTAACCTGTACACTTGAGGCTTCCCAAAGATTTAATGAACAACCAAAGAGTAAGCATGGTTTGGCCGGATGTAGGCACCTTTTGCATATGTAGCAGATAACAGCTTGGGCTCCTGCAAAATAATCTTGGGCTCTCCTTGAGTCTGTTGGCTGCCTGCCTGCGGATCCCATTTCTCTAAATGGACTGCCTTTTTTTGGCTCACTGGGAAAGAAGGTGCCTAGTTCTGCAGCAACCTGATGTCCTGAGGGGAAGGCTATGTAACCAAGGCAGATGATACCTAGAACAGGGCTCCCTTCTTATAGTAGAAGGGGAGGGAGGAAAGGGGAGAGGTTCTTCATGAAGGGATACGGGAGTAAAGGGTGAGCTCACATTGGGATAGAAAGCAAATAAGTAAACACTTTTTTTAAAAAAATTCTTCTTTAATAATTATGGTAAAATGTATCTTTGTTTTATTAAAATAATTATTTAAAATTTATTTAGTACTTTTTCTTCATTAAAAGTAAAAGGGTTAATCTATATCATTTAAATTCACTATTGAGAATAAATCACAAACTAGGATTTGATTATTCTTACAAAAATATAATGGCTATTTGGGCTTTCCCTGATTCAGACCTAATATATTTTCATATTTGAATACATAAGATGAAATCTGAGCCTAGAAGAGATTTTCTTGTTGTTGTTGTTATAGGATACACATTTTAGACATCTCTTATCACAGAACAGTACATATCTCTCAAAATCAGATGCCATAAAACAGTTTTTATTTTTTATTTCAAAAGACTAAATACTTGGACTATATTAACTAATTTTATAACCTGCATGTTGTTATAAAATTAAATCTTTATGGAAAATTCAATTTTCTGCGCATAAGAGTTGTAAATACTACCCATGTCATCCATTTGTTGAGTTTTGTAATAACATTGATTTATTTACATATAAATTTATACATATATATACATATATATGTAATTAAAACATGAAAACCAAAATATTTTAGATATCATACTACTTTGTGTGTACTAAGAACATTTTAAGTGTAATCATGTATCTCAGAATAAAACCTCACTGAAAATTGTAAATATCAGGCTGGAAAAATCCTGTTTAATAAATAAAAAAGAAGAACATCAGTTATGTCTCTTACAAACTAATCTTTTTTGAAATGCTGAGTTAGAAGCTAAAATTAGTTATTATTTTCCTATAATGTTTGTAAACTTTGAAGTAGCCATTGCAAAAAGACTATGAATTAATAGGCATAAATGAATATTCACTTTACCTTCTTTGCCATTCCTGTAAAAAACTTAAGATTGAATTTAAAAGACACACACCAAAATCTATTTACAAAACCAAATTCTGAATACAGTCAGAAATAAATAATTCTAATTTAATTGATTTGGTCTGTATCAATACATAGTTGCTTCTTTTATACTTATTTTATTACATTAATATAGCTTCCACTGTTAATTATGTTAATTAATATATATTCCACTGTTCATGTGGTTAAAAGCTGATAGCTTTAGAGGAAAAAACTTATTTACAAGCCACAATTTTGGATCATCACAGTGGAGTTTGTTGTATGTATAGGAATGAAAAGACAGCTAAACAATAGGAAACAACATGCTTCCTGTTGACTGTTTCATTCCTAAATTTCAATTTCCCTGAAAAGACAGTTTTAGTATTCTGATCAGCTGGTTGAGGAAGCTTGTCATTTAAGTTATTCCCTGGAGACTGCAAGAGTTACAGTATCAAACAGGGAAGGTTGCAATTACTGAAGCAGAAGTGCATTGTAAAGAAGGCCCTGATGAGGTCTTTCAAAAACTCTCATGAGCACAGATTTTATGTGGAATTGATTAGTGTGGCTCTCTGTTCACTGGCTCCCATTCAGCTCACCAAGGATTATGCCCTGAGACTGTGAAAAGGCATTTGAAATGCTCATTGCTGTGATCTGCAGAAGGCTATTTCACAGCATGTCTATTTATTTCAATCTATTCTCTACAGAGTAAGGAGTCACCTTCTAAACCACATCTACAGTTTCATAGTTATCAATTTTATTACAAAAGAAATCATCATAAAACCTTGGAAGTTTAATGTATTCTCAAGAAAATTATTCCATAAATTTATAATTAATGGAAAAAATACATTAAACAAAAATCCCTATATCAGTCACAACTTCAAATGCTTTTCAAATAAGGTCAGTGTGATGACAGTGCTGCTGCTGAGTTTCACCCATATGACAAATGGATACTAATAATATGAATGGACAATTTTCAATGACTAAAAATATTTCACTCACTTAGCAAAGATTTACAACACATTGCCTGTGTGCTGAGAAGTATGCAGTGAATAAGAGAAAAAAGATAATTTCACTATTTCTATACTCTAATATGAAACAGAAAGTACAAATTTAAATCAATGACCAACAGTTACAGTTTTTCCTGTTTCTTTTAAATCAGGACTTGGAAAGTCATCAATGATGTATACATAACAAGAAAAAGTTTACAAAACCAAAAATCACTCATTCTAATCAAAAGCATTGAATTTACAATGAGACAGAAAAATACTACTATATAATGTGAGATGCAGAAAGGAGGAGATAAAGAGTTCCAAGTTCTGTGAAATGAAATTCAAAGGTAAAAAATCTCTTTGAACACCAGAAACATGCTACCAAAATATAAACTATCATCCAAAACATTGCAAAATAGCAATACCAGGAAGACAATGAAACATACAAAAAAAAATTGAAACAACAAAAATTATTCAGAATGCTCCAAAAACTAATTACAGATACAAAACTACAGACAAATGCATAAAATTCTGACAAATGCAGAATTTCATAAAAATTCTGAAATGTATAAATTTCCGAATGTTTACATGTGTCATATCCAAAGGGGAGAAATGTTTTACAGAAGATAGAGAACTTCTTATAGCTTTATAGTAGGGCACAAATATGAAGGTACTGCTGAATATCTCTCTAGGATAGTACCAACCAGAAGAAAGGTTATTAAATACTGAGTAGACTGAAAAATATCATACTAGGTTCAGTATCCAGATATGTTTCAGAAGAGAAGTAAAGAATTTAGGAAACATATCATCAGCAATCAAAAAAAAAAAAAAAAAAAAAAAAAAAAAAAATTCCAGCATCAAAGGAAAAAAAAAAGAACCAAGTAAATGTAAAAGAAAATGTTTTATGTATAGCATTCTTAAACACATAAAATGTAAAAAAAAAAAGATCCAAAATCATAATAGCAAAAGTATATACAGTGAATAGAAATGATTGGTAAATGAATCAAGTATTGATTTTTTAAAGGAAAAGAGGAATGAATGGGGGATACCCTCTTGCTATATAATGATCCTGCTCATCAAGTACTTCAGTACTATTGAAGAAATCACTTCGTTAAAGTGTCAGTAAAAATTGTGAGCTCAATGC
This sequence comes from Arvicanthis niloticus, assembly GCF_011762505.2. Lineage (NCBI taxonomy): Eukaryota > Metazoa > Chordata > Mammalia > Rodentia > Muridae > Arvicanthis > Arvicanthis niloticus. The sequence goes on from NC_133437.1 coordinate 11,874,622, forward strand.
AAGCAATAAATTTGCAATTAGAGAGCATAGTTCACAACTTAAGGGAAGAAAACAAGAGTTGAATAGAATTAAAAGGAAGAAATGACATAATCATTACAGATGACATAAACATATATATAGGAAGTTTAAATGAATCTACAAAAACTAAATCATTCCTTCAACTTATATTATAAAGCAAAAGTGAAGGGTAGAGATTCAATATGAAAAAATAACATACATTTAGTTGGAGTTAGAAATTAAGGAAAAATGACATTTGCTATTTTGGACAAAGTAAAAAATAATTACACAAAATTTTAACAAAGTATAAGTTTTAGCTGCAAAACCTAAGGGTTTTTTTTTTTTTTTTTTTTCTTAAAGAAACAAAGCTAATCTAAATTGGATAGGTGGTATTTTATGGAAACATGAAAACATATAAATCTCTGTAATCTACCATTTATGTACTTACATTTTATGAGGTCAGTTTTCTTCAGTGTGGTCTACATACAATTTTCTGCCAATAAGATACCAATGGGTCATTTCAGGACATCAAAAAGATGACTGTATGTTAATTTTTCCTGACATTGTTTTTATTAATTATTTGGGAATTTCAATCAGGGTACCTAATCACAATTGTTTCTCATTCCTTTCAGGTCCACACTCCTACCCTCAGCCCTTTGCTCTCCTCCAACAGTGGCAGCAGTGATGGGCTGAGCAACAGGACTGCTTTTTTAGGTGGTCACAAGATAAGGCACCTGGTGGCCTCTGAGGAGGGTTAGCTTTATTTGGCAAAGACACACGACACATGCTCTTTTGCCTCCTGTGGCCAAACTCCTATACCTGTTGTCTTTTTTCCTTTTTTTTTTTTTTTTTTTTTTTTTGGTTTAGACAGTTTCTCTGTGTAGTTCTGGGTGTCTGACTAGACCATCCTCTAACTCATAGATTTGCCTTCTTCTGTGTCTCAAGTGCTGGAATTAAAGAGATGTGCTACCATCACCTGGTCTGAATGTTAATTAAAAGAAGAAAAAGATCCACAATTTCCCCACAAGAATAAATTGAAATACCCCTGCTTTAAAAACCGAAATTCTTTGATTCTTATGTTTAATCCAAAGCTGTGAAGAATCAACTGAAGAAACAGTTCCGTCCATAATCTATCCATCACAGGAGGACTGGAATTTGACCTAGGATAAAAACTTCAGGTCTCCAATGACAAGGAAAACAAAGTAATACAATTTCTGAAGAATAGCTCTGGTTAAATGAAAGATGCTAGAACAAATGTACAATGATGTATCAACAATTAATCAAGACAGGAATTTCACACAATTTATAAAGTTTAAGTTTAGAGAATTTTAAGTCTAAAAACAAAGCTATAAAGTTCCTTATTGTTACAATAAAAGAAAATTTTGGTTACTTCAGGTTGACATTTTTTAATTTAGTAGAAAATAAATAATCTGTCTTATTTTGGCTCTTGAACTTTAGAGAACATCCTTAAGGTAGTAAATACAGAAGCTGGAGAAAATACTATCATAAGTTATTTATTAAATAACTCTTGTAGAAAAACCTAGAAACATCATGTAGACTCAGAAATAACAGAACAAAATAAACAAAAATAAACTATCTGAGTGCCATATTTTTCCAAAATCATATGCAAATGTAAACATAGATAAATATACCCACATAATATGCCATTGTAAAATTTCAAATTTAAAGCAATAGTGAGTGCATCCATCAGCTTCTATCACAGAAACCTAGTACATGAAATCAATCAACCTCAAAATTACCCAGTTGTTAAAGATTTCCATTGAAGCAGAAGTGTGTCTAAAATGGCTGTCTATTAAAAGCCCTCTTTGAGGCTTAACTCAGAAATTGTTAGTATCTAAGAATTAATAAAATAATAAATAAGATGAAACCAAAAATTAATAAGCCAAAATAGAATGAAACAAGAAAATATGGAAAAAAAAGAGTCAAACTTAAAAATGCATGAAACACACAATGACATGCAGGTACAAAAAAAAATACCCTCTAAGTTAAAATATAAAAAAAAAAAAAATCATGACAAGGCACCATTATTATAGTAAGTACTTCCAAGAATACCACTGAGTTCCATATGTGTTGTCCATCTTTAGCTTGATAGAGGACTCACACATAAGAGTTTGTATACCCAGTAAGTTTCTATAACCAGTAAGACTCAGTTGGAGAAAACTAAATTTTCCTCAAAGAGTTATTTTCAATTAATTGTCTCTGAGTTTGAGATATGGGCTAGTGTCTACTTCCTTTCTCATCTCTGAACTTCAAATTTGCATCTACATTTAAAAAGTCTTTTTAAAAGATATTTTATTTATTTACAATACAGATGCCACCCCCTTTCCCAATTTACCCTATCAAGAACCCCCTATCCCATTCCCCCTCCTCATTTATGCTTTTATACCATTTTAATTACATGCATGTATTAAGGTCAGTTCTAGGTTGAGGGTCTAGCAATACAATAGATGCAAATAGTCAGGGATCAAACAAGACAATAAATACAAATAGTCAAAGAACAAGAAAGGGAATAAACAAAGTTTCGTGAACACTTCCGTGATCATTGTTTCTAAGTGCTTATCAGAATGACCAAAGTAACTGAGGCAAATTGCCTGTCCTAACCCAAATTCATTTTTATGTCTGAAGTCTACTTACTTGTTCTAGCCTAATATTTAGATTTTTGTCTGAAATTCCTTCTTTGTTCTATCCTAATATTAAGATTAATTTCCTGCCTGAAATTACTTCTTTGTTCTAGCCTAATGTCAGATTACTACCTGAAGCCTTTTTCATTGTCTTTGGCCAATATCATATTCCTGCCAAGCAGCCCATTTCTTTGTCCTTGGCCCATATCAGATTCTTACCAAGCAGCCCCAAACGCTCTCTGCTTCTTCCCCTTTTCATTTCATTAACAACACTGAGAATGCCTTAGGTCTTTCTGAAAAGAATGCCTTCCTTACCTGCCATGGAATATGCATTATCCAAAGCAATGTACTTCTGTCTTAGGTTGGTAAGGCTCTGTGCAGAATCTTACCTGTCCTTGGCTTGCCAGCCTATTAATTTAATAACTCTGTCTGGGGGTTCATTTCTAGGTTCAAGCCATGTACATTGGCTGCCAACATGGTAATGTTGTTAAAGAAAATTTATAACACGATGGGAAGGAATAAAAGTATTCCCAGGAAAAAAAGGGCTATTATGTTCAAGCTATATATGCCATTGTTGAAGCTAGACCAAAATAGAAATATTGACCTCAGGCCTTGAGTAATTTCATCTACAGTATCTACCATATCAAAACTCAGCAGAGCAGCATTCTTGAAATTCATAAGCACCCTATGTATCTTTAAATCATCCAGAGATGTATTAGAATTATGTTAAATACACTATAAGTATTTTTAAACTTCTTCCTAATTATTATGACTACCACTGTAAATTTTAGAACTAACATGAATCCAGTGGTATTTGACATGACACTTGAGATGGTTCCTCACCCTTAAATTCTGAACCTCCTTACAGTAATTTAAATAGAATAAAGCACATCAATCACTTCTTCCAAATGCCTATCTAAACCCTCTTGTATACTCAACACATTAGTAACTTTTTTGCTAAATAATTAACAAAAGTAGCTGTCTTAACTTCTTGTGTCACAGCAATTATAGAAGCAGTGGTGCTAACAATTAATATAATTAAAGCTGTTATACCAGCAATAATCAAGCTCACTACCCTCTTGCTTCTGCTTAAAGCCTGACTCATTTTTTCCAGTACTTGCAAACTATTTTTAGAATACCAAGGTTCTGTGATACACAGGGCACTAAAACAAAAGCAGGTTAATAGACCTCCTTAACTGACATGCTGGATTTCAAAGCACAAACACAATTAGAAGGTGTACAATCAATGCAATTTACATTAATTACTGTAGAAGAAACAAAAATATTTTTAACTTGACAATTAAAAGAGCCTTAACCCATGTGCTAATACCTGTTTAAAATCTAGATCCTCCACCAACTTTATCTCTTGCTAACATAACATCATAGAGAACTGCAGATAATTTTCAAATATGTCTCTGAAGATGTCCAGAACCAGGCTTCCAAATGAAGAGTACTATTTCCAATATTGGATTGATTTCAAGATGAGTCCATGATTGAGTCTGAATAACTGGTCACATTTAATAACCATACAAGAGGCATTATAACTTTTCTTTTTGAGTCTTTGTTTCACAAGGTCTAAAAACTTGAAGCAAGGCAGTTTGTCCCATCAGGGGTATAGATGATCAATGGTGGGTTCGGAACTTATGTTCAATACAGCTCCCCAGTCACCACTGTCAGAGCACTCCGCAACCTCACAGGTCAGTATCATTCTTTGTCCAGGCATCAGCATTTCTCATACATGGCTCTGGTGGTCACCATGCTCCTTCAATATCCTGCAGAAAGAACACAAAAATACACTCTTCCTCATATTTAATACCTGATAATGACCATGCCTTATGCCATTTAAGTAGAATTTTCCCTTTCACCTATGTATAAGTATGCCTAGTTATAGAGCTCCATAGACACTCAGCAGAAAGTTTCTTGACATCCAATTTTTTTTTTTTAGTTTTTTTTTTTTTTTTTTTTTTACTTTTTTTATTATTATCAAATCATAATTTTTACTTTTTAACACAGGGGTTACATAAAAATGCAGAATGTGGGGGAAGGGGATGACACAGGAGAAAAGGTGTTCAGGGGGAGTACAGATATCTTTCAGAACAGGGTATCATCTGGGAAAAGGTTCAGGGGAAAGGTCACTATGAGTATGCCTAGGATTCACTTGTCCTTATCTGAGTTGGTACTATCCGCCAAGGCTGCCTATTGACAAGGTCTACGACTACTCAGGCTGGTACATTTCCACAAAAGCTGCCTGTTTACAACAACTTATAACCATATGTTTCAGTGTTTTTCCACAGAGACCCAAGACTTTGTGTTAGCAGGCATTCATGTCAGGCCTATTGCTGATTTTAAGCTTATGGCTGATTTTAGGCCTTTGGTATATAAGCAGGGCTGCCCCTGACATATCCTGCCTTCTCCAAGTATAGAAGGGCAGTGGCGATTCTAATCCTGCCAAAGCAGGGATGGAGGCCTGACCTCCAGTAATTAAAGGGGACCTTGTAATGGCTCTGGTCGACATCCAAATTTTTTTTAAAAAAATTAAAATAAAAAATAAAAAGAATATGATTTAAAATAAATTTATGGTGTACAGGGATATTTCTCTCCATTTTTATTTTATGAAGATATTGTTTTAAAGTTCCATGGGCCTGTTCCACAGTCTCTTTTCCTTGACAATTATAAGGAATCCTCATAATATCTGTAATGTTAAATTGCAGCTGAAATGTCTCAAATGTTGGACTGCAATAGCCAGTTTTATTATCTGTTATTGTTTGTTTGTTTTTCATTTTTTATTATTCTTGGGTACTTTATTAGCCTACATTTCAGATGGTATCTCCTTCCCCCATCCCCCCTTCCCCAGAAACTTCTTAACCCATTCTTCCTTCTTCTATTTATGAGGGTGTGCCCCTACTCATCCACCTACTCCCTCCTTGCAACCTCAAATTCCTCCTCTCAGGGGAAACCAGACTTCAAGGAACCATGACCTTCCTCTCCCACTGATGCCTGACAATTACATCATGCTCTACAAATACAGCTAGATGCATGGGTCCCTCCATGTGTGTTCCCAGACAAGCTATTTAGACCCAAGGAGCTCTTGTTGGTTGGTATCATTGCTCTCCCCATGGGGCTGCAGCCCCATTCAACTCCTTCAGTCTTCTCTCTATCTCCTTCACTGGGGACTCTGTGATCCCTTTGATGGTTACTTGTGAGCATCTGCCTCTGTATATGTCAGGCTCTGGCAGTGCCTCTCAGGAGACAGATAAATCAGGCTCATGTCAGCATGCACTTCTGAACATCCACAACAGTGTTTGCATATGGTGATTTCATCTGGGAGACATCTCAAGTTGTGTGTGTGTGTGTGGGGGGTGTCTCTGAATAGTCTCTCCTCCAATTTCTGCCCCACACATTGTCTAATATTTGATCCTGTGAGTATTTTGTTACTCCTTCTAAGAAGGACTGAAACACCTACACTTTGGCTTTTCTCTTTCTTGGGCTTCATGTGGTCTGTGTGTTATGTCTAGGGTACTGTGAGATTTTGGACTAATATCCACTTATCAATGAGTGCATACCATGTGTGGTCTTTTGTGATTGGGTTATGTCACTCAGGATGATATTTTCTAGTGCCATCTATTTGCCTAAGGATTTCATGAATTCATTGTTTTTAATAGCTGAGTAGTACTCCGTTGTGAAAATGTAACATATTTTCTATATCCATTTCTTTGTTGAGGAACATCTGGGTTATTTCCAGTTTCTGGCTATTATATATAAGAGTGCTATGAACATAGTGGAGCATGTGTCCTTGTTAAATGTTGGAGCATTTTGGGGTATATGCCCAGGAGTTTTATTGCTGGATCCACAGGTAATACTATGTCTAATTTTCTGAGAAACCACCAGACTGATTTTCAGAGTGGTTGTACCAGCTTACAATCTCACCAACAATGTAAGAGTGTTTCTCTTTCTCCACATCCTTGCCAGCATCTGCTGCCATCTGAGTTTTTACCCTTAGACTTTCTGACTGGTGTGATGTAGAATCTCAGGGTTGTTTTGATTTGCATTTCCCTGATGACTAAATATGATGAACATTTCCTTAGGTGCTTCATGCCATTCAATATTCTTTAGTTGAAAATTCTTTGTTGAGCTCTGTACCCCATTTTTAATAGGGTTATTTGATTATCTGGAGTCTAATTTCTTAAGTTCTTTGTAGATTTTGGATATTAGCCCTTTATCAGGTGGAGGATTTGTAAAAATCTTTCCCCAATATATTGGCGGCCATTTTGTCCTTTTGACAGTGTCTTGCCTTACAGAAGCTTTGCAATTTCACGAGAGGTCCCATTTGTCAATTCTTGATCTTAGAGCATAAACCATTGGTGTCCTGTTCAGGCAATTTTCCCCTGTGCCCATGTGTTCAAGGCCTTTCCCACTTTCTCTTCTATCAGTTTCAGTGTGTCCAGTTTTTTATGGAGGTCCTTGATACACTTGGACTTGAGTTTTGTAGGAGATAAGAATGGATTGATTTTAATTTTTCTACATGCTGACTTCCAATTCAACCAGTACCATGTGTTGTAAATGCTGTCTTTATTCCACTGAATTGTTTTAGCTCCTTTGTCAAAGATTATGTGGGTTTACTTTGGGGTCTTCTATTCCATTGATCTTCTTGCCTATCTCTGTACCCATACCATGCAATTTTTGTCACTACTGCTCTGTAGTGCAGCTTGAGGTCAGAGATGGTGATTCCCCCAGATATTCTTTTATTGCTGAGAATAGTTTAAGCTATCCTGAGTTTTTTGTTATTCCAACTGAATTTGCAAATTGTTCTTTCTATCTCCGTGAAGAATTATGTTGGAATTTTGATGGGGATTGCATTATATCTGTAGATTGTTCTTGGCAAGATGGCCATTTTTACTTTATTAATCCTACCAACCCATGAGTATAGGAAATATTTCCATCTTCTGAGGTCTTTTGTGATTTCTTCCTTTAGGGACTTGACATTCTTGTCATACAGATCTGTTGCTTGCTTGGTTAGATTCACACAGAGGTATATTATATTATTTCTGACTATTGTGAAGGATGTCATTTCTTTAATTTCTTTGTCAGCCTGCTTATTCTTTAAGTAGAGAAAAGCTACTGATTTGTTTGAGTTAATTTTATATTCAGCCACCTTGCTGAAGTTGTTTATCAGGGTTAGGAGTTCTCTGGTGGAAGTTTTGGGGTCACTTAAGTGTACTATCATATCATCTGCAAATAGTGATGTTTTGACTTCTTCCTATCCAATTTGTATCTTTTTTATCTCCCTTTGTTGTTTAATTGCTCTGGCTAGGACTTCAAGTACTATATTGAATAGATAGAAAGAGAGTGGGCAGCGTTGTCTCTTCCCTGATTTTAGTGGGATTGCTTCAAATCTCTATCCATTTAGTTTGATGTTGGCTACTGGTTTGCTCTATATTGCTTTAACTATGTTTAGGTATAGGCCTTGGATTACTGTTCTTTCTAAGACAGTAATCTTCTTTCCATAAAGGGGTAGTAAATTTTCTCAAATGTTTTATCAGCATCTAGTGAGATGATCATGTGTTTTTTTTCTTTGAGTTTGTTTATATAGTGGATTACACTGATGGATTTCTGATATTGATCCATCCCTACATCCAGGGATAAAGCTTACTTGATCATGATCGATGATTGGTTTGATGTGTTCTTGGATTTGGTTTAAGAGTGTTTTATTGAGTATTTTTTCTTGAATATTCATAAGGGAGATTGGTCTGAAGTTTTTTTTCTTTGTTGGGTCTTTGTGTGGTTTTGGTATGGGCATTATTGTGGCTTCATAGAATGAATTGTGTAGTGTTACTTCTGTTTCTATTTTGTGGAATAGTTTATAGAGAATTGATATTAGGACTTGGAAGTTCTGGTAGAATTCTGCACTAAAACCCTTTCGTCCTCAGCTTTCTTTTGATAGAGACACTTTTAATAACTCTTGCTATTTCTTTAGGGATTATGGGACTGTTTAGATGGTTTATCTCCTCCTGATTTAACTTTGGTACCTGGTATCTGTCTAGAAAATTGTCCATTTTATCCAGATTTTCCAGTTTTGTTGAGTGTAGGTTTTTATAGTAAGATCTGATAAATTTTTTGAATTTTCCCAGTTTCTGTTGTTATGTCTCGCTTTTCAGTTCTGATTATATTAGTTTGGATACTGTCTTTGTGCCCTCACGTTATTCTAGCTAATGGTTTATCTATCTTGTTGATTTTCTCAAATAACCAGGTTCTGGTTTTGTAGATTCTTTGTATATTTCTTTTTGTTTCTACTTGGTTGGTTTCAATGCTGAATTCGATTATTTCTTGCCATCTGTTCCTCTTGGGTGCATTTGCTTTATTTTTGTTGTAGAGCTTTCAAGTGTGCTGTCAAGCTTCTAGTGTATGCTCTCTTTAGTTTCTTTTTGTAGGCACTTAGAGCTATGAGTTTTCCTCTTAGCACTGCTTTGCGTCCCGGAAGTTTTAGTATGATGTGTCCTCGTTTTCATTAAAATCTAAACAGTGTTTAATTTCTTTATTTTTTCTATGACAAAGCTATCTTTAAGTAGAGCAATGTTCAGTTTCCCCGTGTATGTGGGATTTCCACTGATTTTATCATTATTAAAGACTACTCTTAGTCTTCAGTGATCTGATAGGATGTATGTGATTATTTCAATCTTCTTGTATTTGTTGAGGCCTGTTTTGTGTCAAATTATATGATCAGTTTTGGAAAAGGTACCATGAGGTGCTGAGAAGAACTTATAATCTTTTGTTTTTGGATTAAATGTTTTGCTAAATCCATTTGGTTTATAACTTCTCTTAGTGTCACTGTGTCTTTGTTTAGTTTCTGTTTCCATGATCTGTACATTAATGAGAGTGGGGTGTTTTAAGTGGGAGGTGGGGTTGTGGCTTACTCACCTACACTCCTGGGTGTGTTAGAACACCTGGGAGTCCAGCCTCCTCTGTGTTTTGGGGGATTGGGTGCACAACTGAAGTCTTAGGGTTTTTCAGGCACAGGTGCAGCTGGATCTACTTTTTAAAAATGAATTCTTGTCTAGGCAAAGTATTTAAACTCTAGTTTTAGTATTATTATAGGAATCCACATATTTTTTGAGTTTTTTAAAACATGATACATTTAATAATATAGTTTTTTACATGACTTGATAATGTTACTGCATTAAAAATTAATATGCACTGTGAATATCTTTTAGGGACTGAGTTACCTCACTGAAGACAATATTCTCAAGAGACATGCATTTGCCTGAAAAATATAGGTGGATATTAGCCATAAAATCAGGATGTCCATCTACACTCCACATATACATGAATGCTGGACAGGAAGGGGTGCAAGGATGCTTGAGTCTCACTGAAAAGGGGGCTTAAGTGGTCCTGGAAGGCAGATAGAAAGAGGGAACTGAGTGGGAAATAGGATATGGAGAGGAGTGGAAGGATTAAGGGTATAATGAAGGGAGAGGCAAGGAAATGGCCACATGACCATAAAAATTAATGGAAATTTGTGACTGATGGGCAGCTAACAGATTGTAAAAAGACTTTTATCAATCCTCCATTCACTATAAGACTAATATCCAATATATACAAAGAACTCAAGATATTAGACTCTAGACAACCAAATAACCCTATTAAAATGGAGTAAAAGCTCAACAAATAATTCTCAAATGAGGTATTTCTATTGCCTGAGAAGCACTTAAAGAAAGGTTCAACATCCTTAGTGATCAGGAAATTCAAATCAAACGACACTGAGATTCCACCTTTCACCAGTCAAAATCGTTAAGATCAAATATTCAAGTGACAGCAGATGTTGGTGAGGATGTGGAGAAAGAAGGAAATTTCTCCATTGTTGGTGGGATCGCAAGCTGGTACAACTATTCTGGAAAAAATTCTGGCAGTTCCTTATAAAATTGGTCACAGTACTACCTCAGGACCCAGCTATACCACTTCTGGGTGTATACCTAGAAGATGCTCCAATATATAACAAAGACACATGTTTCACTATGTTCATAGCAGCCTTATTTATAATAGCTACAAGCTTGAAAGAACCTAGATGTCCTTCAACAGAGGGATGGATACAGAAAATGTGGTGCATTTATACAATGGAGTACTACTCAGCTATTAAAAGCAATAAATTCATGAAATTCTTAGGCAAATGGATGGAACTAGAAAATATCATCCTTTGTGATGTAATCTGATCACAAAAGAACACACATGATATTCACTCACTGATAGCTGAATATTAGCCTAAATGCTTGGAATACCCAAGATACAATTCACAGACCACATGAAGCTCAAGAAGAAAGACCAAAATATGAGTGTGTCATTCTTTCTTAGAAAGGGAAACAAAATACTCATGGGAGCAAATACAGAGTCAAATATCGAGCACAGACTGAAGGAAAGGCTGTTCAGATACTTCCCCACATGAGGATCTATTTCATATACAGTTACCAAATGCAGATACTCTTGTGGATACCAAGAAGTGCATGCTGAGAGGAGCCTGATATAGCATCTCCTGAGAGGCTCTGCCAGAGTCTGACAAATACAGAGGCAGATACTCACAGCCAACCATTGGACTGAACATGGGATTCCCAATGTGGTACTCAATGGAGGAGTTAGAGAAAGAACTGAAGTAGCAGAAAAAGCTCCAGTTGAAAGGAGTTTTTAACACCATAGGAAAAACAATAATATCAACCAACCAGACCTCCCAATGCTTCCAGGGACTAAACCACAAATCAAGAAGTATACATGGAGGGACCCATGGCTCCAACTGCACATGTAGCAGAGGATGGTCTTATTGGACATCAATATGAGGAGAGGTCCTATGAAGGCTCAATGCTCCAGTGAGGGGAATACAAGGGTGGGGAGGGAAGCAGTAGAGGGTGAGTGGTTGCAGAAACACCTTCATAGAAGAAAGGTAAGGGGTATGGGATAGAAAATTTCAGGGGTGGTGTAGGAAAGGGAATGATGTAAATAAAATATCCAATAAAAACAAAACAAACAGTACTGCCTACACTATGCTAAATTTTTGAAAGCCTAAAACCATAAGAAACATTTCTCATTTAGACTACCGCATTCCACAGTTTGGCCCCCATAGTCTCTGAGCCAGATCATCATGAGAAATGCCTTTGATTTAATATCAAGGCCCCATATTTATTTTTGTCTAAGTAATGTTTAAAAGTTTACAGTTTAGTCTGAGACTCAAAGCAACATATTAATTGTAATCCCCTTTAAAGTAAAAAATCAAAATAAATACTTCCAACATACAACACAAAGTTACTTTTCTGTTGCTGTGATAAAATACCATGACCAAGGCTATTTATAAAAGAACATGTGTATTTTGGCTGATGATCCAGAGGAATTGCTGTCCATCATGGCAAGGAGAGATAACACCAAAAAGGCATGAAAACTATATAAGGAACCTGAGAGTTTACACTCTTAAATAAAAAGAGAAATAACTGAAAGTTTTAGAAGGACTTCAACTCTTAAAGACCACGTCCAATGGCATAGTTTTTCCAGCAAGGCTACACTTGAAATACCTCATCAACCAAGCCACTAATTGGGCACCACATGTTCAAATAACCGAGATTATAAGGAATGTACACATTCGAATCATATATGAAAGGATGTATATCCCTTTTAGAGTGAGAGAATTTCAAACTGAAGCTATGCAATTCATTAGGCAAAAATACTCATCTCCTAAATATAAAAAAGCATTAGGAATTTTCAGTAAATATATTTTCTAAGATGTGAGGAAAAAGGCATGGGGCAAAAAAGAATATTAAAGTTATTTTAATATGTATAAGATATGAAACCCTGACTTGCTAGAGGATACTTAGACTCATCATGAAATTGTTAAAATTAATAAATTAATAAACATTAAAATGCTATTTATTATGTAATTTTATGTGAATTTGAAAAATCATGGAGCAGCTAGGTTGTTTTAAACAAGTTTTAATTAAATGCTAAATGAGGTATAGATTTCTTTGTAATTAAATATAAATGTTAATTTATCTTTTAATTACAAGTTATCTCAGTTACCAGGCAAATTTAGCATTCTCTGATAAATAAATGCAAGTCTCTGTAAATATATTATGCTTTAATTAACTTTCAATAAAGAAATTATTTCTTCTCTATTTAAAGTGATTAAAATAATATCAGTAAACCATGCCTTTGAAAATTCTTTTACATAACATAGCTGGTATTTCTAATTATTTTAAACGCAATCCTAAAATTAAATATTGCTATGAATTTAACTGTTATTATTGAAGACAGTTAGGTAAAGACATTTTTATGAATAAAATAACAACTATGTCAAAATTTACTATTTTCTTCTACTTTAAAAAGAAAAAAAAAACCATGAGAATATACTGATTCTGATCTAATATTATTACCCTGGTTTTGATGTCAATTTTAAATTATTTTCTTCAGTTAGCCTGAATCTTTTTTCTTTCTTCAAAAGAAATTGTTTTCCACATATGATTGTTCCTATTTTTTTCTTGTACATTTTAGATAAGATTTCATTGAATTTCTCAGCCTGTCCTTTATAGTACAACTTGGCCTTGACATTCTGACTGTTCCTTCTCAGTCTTGCAGGTAGAGTTGGTATCAGAGATCTATGGAAACAGGTACAGTTATTGTTCCAAATTTTATCATAGGGAAGTTGTGTTTATATATTTATTTTTTCAGAATATTTTACATAAATGTTATCATTAGCAAAGTAATTTTAAATATTAAAGTAACAATCTACTTAAATCAATGTTATAACTGAGGAAGAAATCAGTGATACATTATGAGAGAGACTACAATTTCTCTTTGTTGTGTGGAGAAATTCCATCAGTTATGTGGTATCGATCAATGAAAGAGAAAAAAGTCATCTCCTCTTCTTCAGTAAACTGTGGGTCTCTTTAAATTGTAACTTTTAATCACCTTTTACTTTAAAAATGAACGACTTAGAGAGAAGTTTTGCACAAATACTTTGATCATAGTTTCTCTTCTCCAACTCTCAGATCCTTTCTTCAACCCACCCAATTTTATTGTGGACTCTCTGTTAGAACACAGTAAAACACAATAAATAAAAAAGAAGTATACTCAGCACACCACACAAACACATACATGTCCGTGTTTGTTCAAAAATAGGTATATATAATACATTGAATCTGCTTTTGTCGATTGTGTGTATATTGTTTCAGAGGTTACTATTCTCTCATCTCTTGGAAAGACTAATCTCCTTCCAGTAGTCATTAGCTCCCTATACTTTCTTGTTTAGAGGGGAGACACATGGATGATCTTTCATTCCAGTTTATCATGTTCATTGGTGTTGGCATTTATATGATCTTGCTTATAAAACCCTATCCAGGTTGCACTGTTTCACAGCAGACTTTCTGGTGTTCTGGCCCCTCACATTCAATCCCATCTCCTGCCCCATCACTTACATCATTAGTTTACTTTTCAGAAGTCCTGTATTTCTATCTACATGTGCAAGAAGAGGGTATCAGGTCCTAGATAGTTGTGAGCCATCATGTGGTTGCTGGGAGTTGAACTCAGGACCTCTGGAAGAACAACCAGTGCTCTTAACAGCTGAGCCATCTCACCACCCTGAAGAAGATTGTAACCCCATAAGAACAATGTCTTTTTTTTTTTTTGCTCTGATAACTTTTATTGGATATTTTCTTTATTTACATTTAAAATATTATCCCCTTCCCAGTACCTACCCCAAAGCCCCCATCCCATCCTCCCTCTACCTTCTTTTATGAGGGTGTTCCCCCACCCACTCACCCACTTCTGCCTCTCTGCCCTCACATTCCCCTACACTGGGGCATCAAGCCTTCACAGGACCAAGGGCTTCTCTACCCACTGATGCCCGACAAGGCATCCTTTGCTACATATGCAGCTGGAGTCATGGGTTCCTCCATGTGTACTCTTTGGTTGGTAGTTTAGTCCCTGGGAGCAATGGGTGTTCCAGTTAGTTAAATTGTTGTTCTTTTTTAAAATAAAACTTAATATTTTTTTAATTAATTTTTTAAGTTAGTACCCTTTGTTAGATATTTCATCTAATATCATCACTGTCAGGTCCTGGGAGCCTCTTACTTTCCTGGCATTTGAAACTTTCTAGTGGCTACCCCAAGTTTCCCAACTTCCACGTTTACACAATTCTGTTCAATTTTCTGACCCTCTGTACTTCTCCATGTGTTCTCCCACACCTGCACCTGCTTCCCCTTTGTACCTCTTCCTCCTCTCTCCCTCCATCTTCCTCCCATAATTATTTTGTTCCACCTTCTAAGTAGGACTGAAACATCCACACTTTGGTTTTCCTTCTTCTTGAGCTACAGATGGCCTGTGAGTTGTATGTTGAGTATTACAAGCTTTTAGCCTAATATCCACTTATCAGTGAGTACATACCATGTGTATTTTTTTGTGACTGGGTTACTTCACTCAGAAAGATATTTTTTTTTGTTCCATCCATTTGCCTGTGAATTTCATGAAGTCATTGTTTTAACTAGCTGAAAAACACTCTATTGTGTAAATGTACAACAGTTTCTGTATCCATTCCTCTTTTGAGGGACATCTGGGTTGTTTCCAGCTTCTGGCTATTATAAATAAGGTTTTTATGAACATAGTGGAGCATGTTTCCTTGTTATATGTTGGAGCATCTTCTGGGTATATGATAGAGTATCTTTTAGTTATATTTCCAGGAATGGCGTAGGTGGGTCCTCAAGTAGTACTATGTCTAATTTTCTGAGGAACCGCCAGACTGACTTCCAGAGTGGTAGCAATCTGACCAGCAATGGAAGAGTGTTTTTTTTCCTCCACATCCTCGCCAGCATCTGCTATCACCTGAGTTTTTTATCTTAGCCATTCTGACTGCTGTGAACTTAAAGGTTTTCATGGTGGTATTGTGTTTTATGAATGACTATTCAAAATTCTGGATCTTT
This sequence comes from Arvicanthis niloticus, assembly GCF_011762505.2. Lineage (NCBI taxonomy): Eukaryota > Metazoa > Chordata > Mammalia > Rodentia > Muridae > Arvicanthis > Arvicanthis niloticus. The sequence goes on from NC_133437.1 coordinate 11,890,202, forward strand.
ACAGGGGGTAAATGATTAATTAGGAAATTTTACTCAAGACAATTTTTTCACTTCATTGTTTTTTGTTCAGTGAGTATTATGAATGCAGCCATTTCTCTTAAATTTTTCTATAATAAGTTGCATACTAAAACTATAGTCTATCTTAAGATATTCCTAAAATAATTTTGTAAAAAATTCTCAATGTGCTTAATATTAGTTAGGATTAAAAAAAGTTTTAAAATATAATTATCTGACAGATTCAGGTCTCACATGGACCTAAAAAAATTTTGTTCTCTTAGAACCAACACATATATATTTATATAGGTGTATAATCATTTAATAATTAAGCATGTGTCACTGTGTTTTGATAAATTTAACAGTTTCAACTTATTTAAAAGTATAATATGCTTGTTTGGTAAAGAAATATGTGAAAAATATAATATAAAAGACATATGTTGCTTTTTAAATATCTCTGGCCAAAAGAATACCCATATAAATTATATGTATCTAGAGGCCAGATAACATGATTATATATTAGTTCATTAATGAGTTTTAAGTTGTAAATTTTGGATCTGATTAAGAATAAATCATTATTCAGATTGTAATATTTCTGTGTTACTCTTGTAAACTGCAGAGCTTAAGACATAGTTCAGAAATAATACAACATTATTAGAATCAAGACTGAATAAACATGCTAGTAATTAATTGGTCCCAGAGACATTTTTCCTTAAAAGACATTAAAATGGTAATGATTATTCTCTTGTTCCTAGAAAAAAGGATTAAACAATATTCATTCCAAACACTAATATATATTCTTTAAGTTTATATATTTAAATAGAACTTTTTGATTACCATTGCATTGTGAGAAAATTATATAGAAAATCAAATATTTATATTTGGGTATATATTATACACAAAATTATATACTATCAACAATAATATGGTGACTAAAATATAGTTTATAGTAGATTATCAGCAAAGTCAAAATAAAGAATTTGAGATCTGAGACTTCTGGTCTGGGCCTGAGCACTGAATGGATCTCCAGAGGCAGCTCTGCATCCAACTTCACAAAATCCAGAGGAAGTGGGGCTCCCAGGAGCACTAACCTGGGCAGTATCTGAGGTAAAAATGAATCACCTGTGATGTCTGCTGTTAGGAGTCCTAATCCTGATGCTGGCCTCCAGACTTATACTACTCAGACCTTTGATGGGCCTTTGACAAGGACATCAAACAGCTAGAGATTGACATCACTAATCTGAAGAAATCCCTCATTTTACTGTCTGAAGCAATCTCCAAAAATTGCAAAGGACTTTATTAGACTTGATTTTCTCTTTTACAGTAGAAAAGACTGTACAGCTCTAGACTGTGAATAGCCCTTAAAGAAGAATGTTACTTTTACATAGACAAAACAGGGATGATTACAGAGAGCATGAAAAAGGCTAGAGAATGTCTTGAGAAAAGAGAGAGAGAGAAAGAGAAAGATGAGAGGTGGTAAAAGAATTGGTTTTCAACCTCTTCATGATTGTCAACCCTACTTCCTTCCATCTTGAGACCATTAATTGGGTTATTTTTGCACATTTCCATTGGTCCCTGGGCCTTAAATAGGCTAACTAACTTTGCAAAAAAACAAATAGATAATCTGATAGCAAAATCTATTCAGATACATTATCATACGTTAGCTATAGAGGACCACGAGACTCAAGATGAGGTTGTTATTCTATCCAGGGTGCTCCCAAATCCCATCTCCACCCAATCTAAAAGAGGGGACTTTCACCCCTAGACCAAGCAGAGAGGGGCCACCCAGAACCCCCTCTGACTAGCTATCTAAATTTTTGCTTAGGCTGCGAGGCTAAGCACTGCAAGGGAATATAAATAAAAGTTAAAAATATGTTTCTGGGTTCCCTGGGCACAAGCCTGACTGCATAGAGGTTGATGTCAAAAGTATCCCCTCTCCAGGAAAAAGACATCTGGATGGGTATGGCCCTTCATGCCTCACTGGACAACAACAGGAGGATCGGAGCCATTACAAGGTCCCCTTTAATTACTGGAGGTCAGGCCTCTATTCCCGCCTTGGCAAGATTACAATTGCCACAGCCCTTCTATACTTGGAGAAGGGAGGATATGTCAGGGGAAGCCCTGCTTATACACCAAAGGCCTAAAATCAGCCATAAGCCTAAAATCAGCAATAGGCCTGACATACGTGCCTGCTAACACAAAGTCTTGGGTCTCTATAAAAAAACACTAAAACAGATGGCTATAAGCTATTGTAAACAGGCAGCTTTGGTGGAAATTTAGCAGCCTGAGTAGTCACAGACCTTGTCAATAGGCAGCCTTGGCAGATAGTACCAACTTAGATAAGGACAAGTGAATCATAGGCAGAGTCATAGTGACCTGTCCCCTGAACCTTTACCCAGATGATACCCTGTTCTGAAAGATATCTGTACTCCTCCTGAACACCTATGCTCCTGTGTCATCTCCTTCCCCACATCCTTCATTTTTGTGTTTATAATCCCTGTGTTAAAAAGTAAAAATTATGATTTGATAATAATAAAAAAAGAAAAAATGAAAAAAAAAGAAAAAGAAAAAAAAATTTGAGATCTGTTTCTAAAGAAAAAATTGCCCAAAAATTTATGATTCACACAGAATAATGATTTGTGGTATCTTATGCATCTATATCTATATCTATATCTATATCTATATCTATATCTATATCTATATCTATATCTGCATATATATTATATGTGTGTGTGTGTGTGTGTGTGCGTGTGTGTATGAGCATTTTATAAATAAAAAAGAAAGAAGCATGGAAGAAAGGAAGGATCAAAGAAAGGAAGAAAAGAAGAAAGGAGCTATCCTTCAAGCATTCTTATTAGATTACAGATATCCAGTCTACAGGAAAGAAAATTGCACTATGAACAATTGCTTTGGAACACCTCTGATTGTACTTAAAAAAATTAAATCCTATTTCTGGAATTATCTTTATTGTATAAATTATTCCTAATTTTTACAATTTGTAGTCAATATCACTTGATAATGAATGCTACAGTAAAAAAATTTCCTGTGAGAGAAATGATTTCCTATGCTTTATAATTTATCCTTAAATGTGTCTATTTTTGACAGTGCATTTTAACAAAGATAGTTAGGTATGTGCATAAAGCAGTTGAATTTTACTTTCTACAAGATATTCATCTTTCTTATCAGTAAATTTGTTTTTTATTTTTTCTTATAAGAAATAGCCATTGCTTATTTATGTGATGTCATGAATGAATAAACCATTTTCAAATTTCAGTCTACCCTTTTATTGTGATTTATAATACTAGTGTCAAATCACTAAGAAGGAGTAGGCTTATGCACTCTGCAAATTTTATATCCTCTCAATTTATGATTTCATATAAAGATAAATATTAAAGTCTATAATCCTGTGTATATGTTTGTTACTTTGTTTTATTTTGTGCTCTACTATGACATTTATATTTTTTTGTAGGTACTTATTCTTACTTTTTGGTCTTAAACAGAAATTGTATACTTTCGAATTACTTCCTTAAGTGAATTTTCATTAAGTGGTTTAATATGTACTTCAATGTGTTCCAAGAACCTACAAATTCAGATAGGGTTTGCTCTTGTTGTATGGCTTTTCATGGTGGGATGTGAGGGTGGTGGTGGTGTGTAATGAACAAATGCTTATTTACTTCAGAGTATTGAGAGCTAATCAATCATTGCACTCAAGTCTAACTTAGTGAACCAGAGTTAGTTAGGGTTACTTAAAGAAGCAGAAATGACTAAAACAAGGCAGATTACTGAAAAGCTCACCCCAATATTTCTGATGACTCACAAAAGCTGCATCTCTGTGTTCTTACAGGAAACAAGGCTAGTGAAGAATTTTTTCTCCTGAGCAATTCTTACTTCTGATATATCGATGAAGTGGAGTTTTGTGAATCCTTTAAGTTTGGGAGTTTCCTGAGCCTTGGAAGTTTTGTTGCTTCCTCATTTCTGTAAGTCTGCCATCTGTTTCTGAGAAAAAACAAATGGTTCAATTTTAAGGAAATAGCTTCATATAGTGCTTTATGGAAGAAGTCCTTGACAAGTCATTTAAAAATGTATTAAACAAGTTACACAACCCCAAGATGTGTCTAAAATGTATAATTGACAAAAATACATCCACACTAAGGGACAAAATGTTTAAGTGCAGCTTTTGTTCACTGAAGTTACAAGTTGCTCTTAAGATCATAGATATTCTGTGTCGAGCGAAAAATGATAAAAAGAATCATCCCTCTTATCATCTGGGATACTTAAAATATTGAGCTACATACCAAAGAAGTTCCCACAATTGCCCACATGACCATGATTCTCAGAACATATAAATAGCTATGACTTCAGAGTAGTGTTTTTTTCCTGAATTTTCTAGGGTTCTGACTCTAGATATGCCTCTATATTTAATGCTTTGTTTTATTCTGACCCAAAGGATGAGTAAGAAAGCAAGTCAGGAATAACAATTCTGTTCAGTACGATCAAGTACTCTTGCCAGATAAGGAGATACTTAAGACAGTTACTTTTACTCACTAGAAAAGGTAATTTTGAAGTACAGCTTTCATGGTGAAATTAATGATACCACAAGTCATAGCTAACCATATGCACTTGCTCATTATTTTTCATCCCTTTATAACTATTTATCAAAATACTTTCTCATAGTATAATACTGCATCCTATATTACCAGTTTAACCCTGTTCAAACCTCTAGTAGTTATTAAGTACTTCACCTTTATTCAGATTCTTTAAACGTGTCCTTGTTACTAGTTCCCATATGGGCCAACTAGCAATTTTCTAGATTTATTTCTGTTCAAAACTTTAGAAACAATTCATCTCTGAAGTCATATTGGTGCTAAATTGAAAAACTGATTTTGTAAACATATTAAAATAAGGACATACTTTTACCATATAAAAATATCTTTAAATATAGATCAAAACAATGAATTTTATTGTTTTAAATAAAATTTATGAAAGAAGATACATTCTTTGTGATATATAGTTATTCTCCTATATTTTACCAAGTCTTTATTATATATAAGATATTCACAAATTCAAAATTAAATTAGGTGTTAAATTATATTCTATTTGGAAAAATACAAAATAATAATATATAATAATAAGATATTATTACACATACATAAATAATGTATTATTACACATACATGAGTAATGTATGTTTTGGTATTGAACAGAAGTGTGGGTATCATAAAAATGTTATATGCATCTTGGAATAAAAACTCATTTGCTTTACAAAGTGTGAAGATTTTACATATCCCAACACCTCAGGTCTCTGAGTCCTCATTCAGAACTATATTCTTTGTTAAGACATAGTTATTTTCATATATTGATGATACTGAGATATATCTGCAAAGCTATCTTATCCTTTTAGGAATCAGTTATTTCAGAGCAAGAAAAGGGAAGCAGTGAGAATGGAGAATTCTGAAAACAATTTTTTGGTTCACTTCCTGCTTTCTGTTTCTTGCCAAATTGCCTTGTTGAATCTGATGTGGTGAGTCTTTTTCTAATTGCATATTGGTATGCTTGAAGAGATGATGGTGCATTTTGCTTTAATCTTGTTTTTACATTATGATGCCTTTTACCTGGAAATAATCTGATGAAAATTTTTTTATTTAATCTTTTATCTATTTATTTATTTATTTATTTATTATTTTTTAATTTACACTCCAGATTTTATTCCCCTCCCAGTCCACCCTCTGACTGTTCCATATCTTCCACTCATCCCAGTCTCCACAAGAATGTTCTGACCACCCACCACACACCACCCAAACCACCAGACCTCTGAACTCCCTGTGGCCTCCAGTCTTTCGAGGGTTAGGTGCATCTTCTCTGACTGAAGGCAGACCCAGCAGTCCTTTGCTGTATATGTGTTGGGGGCCTCATGTCAGCTGGTGTATATTGCCTGGTTGGTAGTCCAGTGTTTGAGAAATCTCAGAAGTCCAGGTTAATTGAGACCACTGGTCCTCCTACAAGGTTGCCCTACTCAGATTCCTCCAGCTTTTCCCTGATTCAACCACAGGAGTCAGTAACTTCTGTTCATTGGTCAGGTGCAAATAACTGCATCTGACTTGTACAACTACTTGTTGGGTCTTTCATAAGGCAGTCATGATAGGTTCCTTTTTGTGAGTACTCCATAGCCTCACTAATAGTGTCAGACCTGGGGGCCTCTCCTTGAGCTGGATCCCACTTTTGTCCTGTCACTGGATGTTCCTTTCCTCAGTTTCCTCTTCACTTCCATCCCTGCAATTCTTTTAGACAAAAACAATTATGGGTCAGAGTTTTGACTGTTGGATGGAAACCTTATCTTTCACTTGATGCCCTGTCTTTCTGCTGGAGGTGGGCTCTATAAGTTCCCTCTCCCAACTGTAGGGCAGTTCATCTAAGGTCCCTCCCTTTTAGTCCTGAGAGTCTCTCACCTCCCAGGTTCCTGGTACATTCTTGAGGGCCTGTTCCTACCTCCCTGTTGCCTGTTTCCATTCTTGCTGCTGACCCTCAGGGCTTCAGTAATTTTCCCACACCCAATACCAGATCATGCTCCCCTCTTACACCCCATCTGCTCCCAGGTCCCTTTTCACTTCCTTCTTGTGACTGCTTTCATTTCCCTCCCAAGTGGGACTGAGGTGTCCTCACATGGGCCCTTCAGATTTTTTTTTTTTTTTTTTTTTTTTTTTTTTTTTTTTTTTTTTAACCTTTGAGTTCTGTATATTGGATATTCAGTATCTGTATATTGGATATTCAGTATTTTTTTTTTTTTTGGCTAATTATTAGTGAGTACATACAATGTGTGTCACTTTTGGTCTCAGTTACCTCATGTTGGATGATATTTTCTAGGTGTATATATTTGCTTGCAAAACTCAAGATGTCCTCGGATTTTAGTTCTTAATAGCTGAGTAGTATTCCATTGTGTAAATGAATCACAGATTCTGTATAGATTCTTCTGTCTTAGAACATCTGGGTTGTTTCCAGCTTCTGGCTATCACAAACAAGGCCACTATGAAAATAGTGGAACAAGTGCCCCTATGGCATTATAGGGCATCATTTGGTTATATTTCCAAGAGTGGTATTACTGGTTCTTCCAGTAGATCTATTTCCAATTTTCTCAGAAACCTCCAGATTGATTTCCAGAATGGTTGTACCAGTTTGCAATCCCACCAGCAATGGTGGAATATTCCTCTTTCTCCACATCCTTGACATCATATGTTGTCACCAGAGGTTTTGATCTTAGGCATTCTGATCGGTGTAAGATAGAATCTCAGGGTTGTTTTGATTTGCATTTCTCTGATCACTAAGGATTTTGACATTTCTTTAGTTGACTCAACCATTTGAGACTCCTCTGTTGTGGTATTTTGGTTTAGTTCTATACACCATTTTTGATTGAGGTTTTTGGCTTTTTGGTTGTTATCTTCTTCAGCTCTTTACATATTTTGAATATTAGCCCTCTATATCCAAAATCACTAATCAGATGTTAGATTAGTGAAGATTTTTTCCCCAATCTGTAGGTTGCTGATTTGTCATACTGACTATGTCCTTTGCCTTACAGAAGCTTTCCAGTTTTATGAGGTCCCATTTTTTAATTTCTGATGTTAGAGAATGAACCATTGGATTTGTTTAGGAAATTTCCCCCTGTGCCAATGAGTTCAAGGCTTTTTTTTTTTTTTTTTTTTTTTTTTTTTTTACTTTCTTGGCTATTAGATTGAATGTATTTGGTTTTATATTGAGGTCTTTGATCTACTTGGACTTGAGCTCTGTGCAAGGTGACAAATATGGGTTTATTTTCATTTTTCTACATACAGACATCCAGTTAGATCAGCACCATATGTTGAAGATGCCTTCTTTTATCCATTGTATATGTTTGGATTCTTTGTCAAAGATCAAGTGTCTATAAGTGTGTAATTTTATTTCTGGGTCTTCAATTCTATTCCATTGATCAACATGTCTGTCTCTGTACCAAAATAATGCAGTTTTTATCACTACTGATCTGTAATATAGCTTGAGGTCAAGGATGGTGATTTTCTCAGAAGTTTTTCTGGTAATTATTATTTTCACTATTCTGGTTTTTTTGCCTTTTCAGATGAATTTGAGAACTGCTCTTTCTATGTCTTTGAAGATTGTGTTGGGAGTTTGATGGGAATCACTTTAAATCTGTAGATTGCCTTTTGTAGAATGGCCATTTTTATTGTATTAATTCTGCCAATTCATGAGTATAGAAGAGACCTCCATTTTCTATGATCTTTTTCAATTTATTTCTTGAGAAACTTGAAGTTATTCTCATACAGATCTTTCACTTGTTTGGTTAGAGTTACTCCATGATATTTTATATTACTTGTGTCTATTGTGAAGGGGGTTGTTGACCTAATTTTTTCTCAGCCTGTTTATTATTCATATAAAAAGGCTATTGATTTATTTGAGTTAATTTTATATCTGGCCACTTTGTGGAAGTTGTTTATTAGATGTAGAAGTTCTCAGGTAGAAATTTTAGGGTCACTTTTATATTTTATCATATCATCTGCAAAGAGTGATACATCTATTTCTTCTTTGCCCATTTGTATCCACTTGATCTCTGTTTGTTGTCATATTGTTCTAGCTAGCACTTTGAATACTATATTAAACAGGTAAGGGAAGAATAGACATCCTTGTCTTGTCCCTGTTTTTAGGAGGATTGCTTCAAGTATCTCTCCATTTAATTTATTATTGACTGTTTGTTTGTAGTAAATTGCTTTTATTATGTTTAGGTATCGATCTTGACATCCTGATCTCTTCATTACTTTTAACATGAAGAGGTGTTGTATTTTGTCAAATGCTTTTTTGCATCTAAGGAGATGATCATGTGATGTTTTTCTTTGAGTTTGTTTATATAGTAGATTACATTAATGGATTTTTATATATTGATCCAACCTTGTATCCCTGAGATGACACCTACTTTATTGTGCTGAATGATGTTTTGATATGTTCTTGCATTTGGTTTGCAAGAATTTTATAGAGTATTTTTGCATTAATATTCATAAGCAAGATTGGCCTGAAGTTCTCTGTTTTGGGTGGGCCCATATGTGCTTTAGGTATCAGAGTAATTGCAGCTTCATAGAATGAATTAGGTAGTATTCCTTCTGTTTCTCTTTTATGGGATAATTTGAGAAATATTGCACTAGATTTGTGCACTAAATCTATAGAATTATGCACTAAATCTATCTGGCTATCGGCTTTTATTTGTTGAGAATGTTTAATCATCAACCTATTAATTACTTTAGTGTTAATTTAAAAATATGTGTTTATGTGTATGTATGTGTCCACAGGTGTGTATATGCCTCTGTATATTCAGTCTCTTGTAGAGTGCAAAAGATGGTATATCCCTTCGAGTTGAAGTTATAGGCAATTGAGAATCATCCAGTGTGTGTAGTAGAAGCTGAATTCATATTATAAAAGTAAGTACTCCTAACCACTGAGCCATCTCTGTAGTATCCAAGCTTTATTATCTCAGTATTCTAAGAAGTTTTTATAAGTATAAAAATGGAATTTGGAGATGTCCAAGCCTCATTTGGTTGGATACCTTAGGCTGTTACATCTATGATAAAAAATGTATGATAAAACATTATTATTAAACCATGCTGAGCTCTTAATTCAGTCCATTTTTAACTCAGAATTTAAATCATATTTAAAACAGAATTTTAAATCACTATAACATAAGTTCAGATAATATTCTTGGCCAGGACATATGCTTCTATGTAAAGGCATGTGATACGTCTTTCAAAATTCACAAATTTGTTATCACTAAACCATTGTCTAAGGAAGTTACTCACTAGGCTAAACTTGTATGACATCTTTAGTGTTCTTGTCTAGAAAAGGGATGCAAGATCAAATTACGTCAAGCAAATCATTTATATTATGCTACATGCTGAAAGTATTCTGGTATCTGATATTCCCCACATAATTTCCTTATTGTCATTAAGTTAGGAAATATATAAGTTTTCCATACACTTCTTTAATTTTTGGAGTCAAGGTTCATAGTCTTCAATTATCCTTTTAGTCTACTATGTGACCAACAGTAGGGGTAAAAGTGTGTTTAAAAATGATAAAATCAGAGAAACCATTTTGTTTTTCATTTCTAAATAAGTATGTGGATTAGTAAGGAGAATCTGTAAAAATCCTTCTTCAGAGGAAGACTGTTGGGTTTATGATTTCATTCATCACAATCTTTTCTTAAGTAGCCAGGGTCTCCTCCCTAAGAGATTTTGTTATCTATTTAATTGACCCACTTCTCTTCATCCTCCTATTCTGCTTAAATCAGCAAGAAGCAAATACTGCATTTAGTGCATTAAAACAGAGTCACATGCTTGGAGGAAGAAGGGAGTTTTCTTCCAGTCAAAATGACAGATCTCTGCTACAAAATATAATCTTCAGAGGTGAGTGAATGAAAACATTATTTCAATCTACATTAAGGGAATGCTGCACTGTACTCAGCTAGAGTATGTCCTCTTTCTTCTCTGACATCCCCTTCATTTTCTCTTTCTTTTTCCTATTTTTTTTCCTGCTCCTCTGGGATCTAACTTACCTTCATGTGCATTCTAGTTCTTGTCAATGTTCTATTGTGCAGCCACACCTCATCTATGCCATTCTACTCTCGTTTTGTAGAAAGGTATGGTCAGTCTTACTTTATTGAGTGTCTTGTCCCTATATCCTGTATTATATATCACAAGTAGCTGTTACTTATTTCTTTTGACGATGATGCCTGCTTCTCTGTCTTCTTTACAATGAAAATTCAGTGAAAGCTCTTCATTAAAATACCAGAATTAGAAAGAAAATGGCCTCCAAAAACTTCAGGGTTTATAATGTTTTTGTAGCTCTTGCTGCTATTGTTTTTTGTTTGTTTGTTTGTTTGGTTGGTTGGTTGGTTGGTTTTTAATTCTCAGTATCCTCATTGACTGAAGACTAGGAACATAAAGAAATTGGTACATTCTTTGGAGTCTCAGTGCTGAAAAGAGAATGCTGTCCTCTGAAGTGTGATAAACTATAGCACTTTAGCTACACAGTTTTAGATCATGATAGTATTTGAAAAAAGTTATATAATTAGTCTTTTAAATGTCAAGAGTTGTTTAAAGTGCACAGGAAATATCCATGTTTCCTGTCTCCATTTAAAGTGCCATGTGTTGAAACAACTGCATCCATTCAATGTGTTCAGCAGATTGTATATCCTGAGGCCACTGGGTTCCAGGAGCTTAATTTTATTATTATAGATTCTTTGCAAATTCACTGTGACTCAAATTGATTCTCTGTTGCATACCTGCAGTCTTTTCTTTGTGGTAATTTTATAGACAAGTGTGCCTTGAGCCAACGCAGTAATGTTATATGTAAAATACATTATATCTTTACAGTAAATGTATGACACAGAAACACCATTTTCATAAATTCAATAAAATGACAGAGATAAGTAGCTATATATTCTTATTATTTTTATCTACATATAATAATTCCATCATTAAATGTATCAATTAATTAAATGTTTATTTTAAGCATGTATTGTTGAATAATGAAAGTATAATTGCTCTCAAAATTCTTTCAGTATTTTGAGAAACTTCTAGTCTGATTTGCAAGTAAATTTACCAGACTATACTCCCATCAACAATTTGTGTATTCTGTTTTTTCTCATCCCTATCAGCATTTGTTGCATCTCTCTGGGAAGAAATTCAATGTTCCTTCATGATAAAAGTTATGTAGAGTATAGGAATACAGAGAACACTCTTCTAATATAATAAAATCTACATTATAAAAACACTATAGCAAACAACACAATAAACTAGAAAAAAATAGAATTACAGTGAAGATCTGGGACAATCCCAGTGCTAATTTTCAAGTACTGCTTAGATTTAGAAAGATTAGAATGAGAACAGAATGAAGCCAAATTGATATAAATAAAGGATGCATAAACAGATAAAATCATTCTTTATATAAATGATCTTTAAAAGTCCATAAATAAACATATTCAGCAAAGAGATATTAATTTAATAAACAAAATCAGTAGCTTTTCTATTTACAAATAACACATTTACTGAAAATAATGTCAGTGAATCCACCACATTCATAATAGGTAAAATAAAAATAACATAACTTTGATAACTAAGGAAATAAAATAATATCATAATTAAAAATTAAAGACACTAAAGAATGAAACTGAGGAATATCTAGAAGTTGGACACATTTCTCATGCTCATTGGAAAGGGAGATCAATCTTACAAAAACATTTATCTTATGATAACTATCTATATTCAATATATAGCAATATTCTAGTGTTGTTCTTTATGAACACTGAAAAGACAAAACAAAAATGTATGAAGGCACATATGAAGATATTTGATTATCCATATACACAGATGCTGTATTCATTGAAGATGAGAAATGAAATCAACCTAGATTTCCATCAAAAGTTGAAAGGGTTAGAAAAATATATTGTATAAAATCAATTGAAATTTGCAGAAAATTTGATGAGACCAGAAAAATGTAACTGAATCACAGCTCTAGAATAGAGCCTTTAGGAAGCAAATAAACCAAGGGGAATAATAAATTATGGGTAGAAACCATAGTGAAAAATGGAATTCTGTGTACAGAGCAGCTTAGGCAGTGAGGGGCATGGCTACAGGAAGAGAATTGTGCACTGATTGTCCTAAGGAAGTGTGCAGTGTAAACAATGGGAAAACTAACTATCCCACATGCCATTTAAAATATGTAGTTGGTGGAAGATCAAAGAATGTTTACTGTGATAGAAGAGGAAAAAATACTGTAAATTTTTAGCTTAAGTAGGCATGGGGGTAAAAAATGAGAGAGAGATGGAGATATCAAGTGGATTAACCAAAACTAAAATAGTGTTTGAAAATTTCTTTGGAAATCCACTATTTAGAATGCTAATTTCTAAATGAATATAATTTTAAAATGAGGTCTGAACAAAATTACCATGCATGGGTAGACAATTTGAATACTAGAAAACTGGAATTATTGAAATTTTCAGTTAGTTACATTGGATACCTTCTGAGTAGTTTCTGCTCAAGGAGTCTACAGAGGTCTCCAAATCAACAGGGTATTGCCATGGATTTGGAGTACTCTCCATAACTACATACTAAGACCACACTTCTGAAGATGATATGCTAGCTGTAGAATGCAGAATGCGGAGAAATACATTTCAAACTGAACAGAATATGTCCTCTTTACTAACCAGCTTTCAGAAGGCCAAAAGGTGTTGTGAAGGCTGCTGGCAAAATAAATACATCAATGATTTTCCCAATCATTCTATCACATATGCTACAACACAATCTTTACAGGCAGGTTATGTGCAGTAGTACAACAATGACACAAAAGTTGTGCATTAAATGACTGTATCATAGTTGGATTTGAGGCTTACCCATAGGACAAAATTTCATGCCCCATGCTTTGTTGTAATCCTACTCATAGACAATGGAAAGACACATTCCTGCACTAAAAAGCTAAGAGTAACAGACAGAATTCTCAGCCCTAAATGAAACCTCTCTTCAACATAACTGCGCAACAAGGCTCAAAGAAAATCATGGAGAATGGAGCAGAAAGATTGCAGTAAGTAAATAACAGAAGATTGCAAAAAGTGTTTTGAAATGCAAACTTCTGGACTCTACACATCTACTACACTCATATAATCATTCTAGTATAGTTACCTGCAAAAGACCTAAAATTTAACTAGGCTAAATCCCTGCACACACGTGGAGGCTCCATGACTCATTGAGGCAAGTTTTGGCAGTAAATAGATACTGGTTGAGGATGATATTATTTTTCTACAGATAGATTCTACATACTCAGTGGATGATTCTATATATACATATACAGGTTATATATATATATATATATATATATATATATATATATATATATACATATATATATGTGTGTGTGTGTGTGTGTGTGTGTGTGTGTGTGTGTGTGTGTAAAACACTAATTGGATTTACCGTATTATCAAAAATAAAAAAACAAGAAAAGATGACATAAAGATAGGTGCTGTACTTGCAGTGAATTTGAGCAGAAAATAAACATAGGGAAAGATTATATTTTATTCTGTATGTGAAGAAAATTTACAAAGTATATAAAAAAGCTAATCTTATTGTTTTTCTTTTTTTATTAATCATTCCATTTGTTTACATCTCAAATAATGTCCCACTTCCCCGTTACCCCTCCACAAACCCCCATCCCACATACACCCTCTTTCCCTTCCTGTTTGCCTCCATGAGGGTGCTCCCACACCCACCAACCCTTTCCTGCCCCACTGCTCTAGCATCCCTTACACTGGGTCCTCAAAACTCCACAGGACCAAGGGCCTCGCCTCCCATTGCTGCCAGGCAAGGCCATCCTCTGCTGTATATGTGTCTGGAGTCATGGATCCCTTCCTGTACGCTCAGTCACTGGAGATCTATTCTCTGGGAGCACTGGGTGGTCAGGCCAGCTTATGTTGTTCTTCCTATGGAGTTGCAATCCCCCTCTGTTCCTCCAGTCCTTCTGCTAGCTCTCCCACTGGATCCCTGAGCTCAGTCTGATGGTTGGCTTCAAGCATCCACATCTGCACTGGTCAGTTGCTGGCCAGACCTCTCAAGGAGCAGCCACACCAAGTTCCTGTCAGAAAGTGCCTCATGGCCACAACAACCCTATAGATTTTGGAGTGTACAGACAGGATGGGTCCACAGGTGGGGAAGTTTCTAGATGGCCCTTCCTTTAGTCTCTGCTCTGTTTTTGTAAGGTTAGAGAAAACATTTTTATAAGATTAGAAAAAAACTAATCTTATAAAGGAGTTTAGAAGTAGTTTTAATCTACCTTTCCTTAACTAGTAATTATAAAGGTTTGTTGTTGTTGTTGTTGTTGTTGTTGTTGTTGTTGTTGTTGTTGTGGTAAATCTCCGACCCATTGAAGTCCAATCAAGGAAAACACAACTCAATTAATTACAAAGGTATGCTGCACACCTAGATTGGACAGATTTACCATTAGACTACTCTATTCCCCAGCTATGAGATCCCTTACAACCTGCAGTTACCTAGGTCATGTTCTCCTCCTCCTGTCTTTCCACCAATTCCAACTGTCCCAAGGCTCTTCTGGCTCCTCCTGCACCTCTGGCTCCTCCCACTCCTCTTCTACTGCCCAATCACCGGCTCTAGCCTTTATTTAAAAAATTCAATTGGACAGAAGGTTCACAAGATTCACTCCTCCTTCGCAGCCCCTCCCAGGAGTGGAATTACCATGACAACAAGAGGCTAGGGCTATCCACAACAAGAAAGGAGTTTAGAAGGTTTTTTTTTTTTTTTTTTTTTTTTTTTTTTTTTGCCATTTGTACTTATTTTAAGAACTCTCTTTACAATTGTAGCTTGGTTTGTAGTTGGGTTGAGTTTTTTCCTGTTGTTTATATTCTTTAGGGATATATATATATATATATATATATATATATATATATATATATAATAAAGTTTAAAAATATATATATATAATAAAGTTTAAATATATATATATATATATATATATATATATATATATATTACTCAGTATAAGGCACAAAATGGAAATTTAGTTTTAAATTACAAAGGAAATAAATAACCCATTATGTAATCATACTTCCCTTTGAGTTTCCACCCACAAAGAATAAAAATTGAAATTTAAAACAGGATGTAACAGAAAACCTTTAGAAATATGACCTAAATATTGTCATCAATAGGTACCTGTTATGTTCTCTCATCCAGGCCTCTAAGTTGTTTACTTAGGAGAGTATCAGCCTGTGTATTCAGATTGTTTCTTTACTATGGGGAAGTGATTAAAAATTCTGCTGAGCTGTGATGCAGTTATCTGAGGATAGAAAAGGCAAGAGATTAGGAAACATTACTGAGGGATTATAAATATCTTATAATACTAAACTGGTCGGTAATTACCTCTCTGGGTGTTACAAAATAAAATCACAGCATTAGAGTAAATAAAAGGCCATAGTGAAGTAAGATAGTCTTTTTAAAAATAAGCTTTTCCTAAAGACAGATTCAATGTCATTCTTTTCATGTTGTGAATCTTTTGTTTGTTACTATATTGCTTAGTTTATCTTACAGTTGGTTTTCTAATTTAATCAAATTAAATTCATTAGTATGCTGCAGGAAGATATTGAATTACAATATTTTCTAGTATACTTTTATGTTTTATGTTATCTATTAGTTTAATTTGTATAGTATTCATAATTATATTATTTATAATATTGTGCATCATAATATAAAGAGATCAAACATTTATTGATCACTATATATTATTTGAAGGTTGTCTAGGACTTTTAAATATCATAAACAGAATAATCTAATTTAACAATTATATATAATGAAATAATAAATATTTAAAAGAAATTATATGTTTTATTGAGGCGCTGAGTTAATAAATCCATATAAAGATGACTTTCATACTATGTAATAATTCTCGATTTATTCTTAAATTTTATGTGAGTAGTGAGGTTAAAAAGACATAAAACACATTGTTAAATAAAACTATCTGTTTCATTTGAGGGTAATATTTGAAGAATTACCTGTGATTTTTTTATTCTAGCATGTAAAATTTTCTTCAATTGCAGAGCATTAATATAACATCACCTTAATGTTTATTAATAGAATGTTGCCCATTAATTTTATAATATATTAACATACTGTTTTGCCAGGTTTTATTTACAAATATTTTAATAAAGTAATTTAATTGCACAGATATTTACAAGTTCAATAAAGTTATAGTTTATAGGGCTAAGTGATTTTCCTGTTCATTCTCAATTAACAACAGAGCCATATTTTAATGAGTTATAGTAACACTAGCATTGCAGTATGATAGCATAATCTAAGGGAGTTTTTTTTAATATATAAAATTGACCACTAACTTTACTTACCAGATGAAAACATTACTGAGGAGAATTCAGCCAGCCCCAAGGCTATTCAATGTAGTGACTTTAGATTGATGTATGTTTAGAATATTCATATTTATTTCACCTTGAAAAAGTGTTAATATTTTTATTATAAATGCATATTTCCTAAATTCCACTGAAGTATTTTTTCTTTAATATATACTATCTTACTTCAAATTAGACAACATAAACCAGCTTTCAGTCAATCTGATACTAAACAATATCTAAAATCATACAGTACTACAAATTACTACCTTGATGGATTAGATATATTTTCTACATATCCATTTTATATATACAAATTTTAATTTAAATGAAAGTATTGATATGTACCCAGTTCACAATGGGGTACATTGAATGAATTAAAAACATTCCTCTTTCTGATACGTTTGTTGGGAAGCAAGGTAATAATGAGACATGCCTGTCAGATAAAGTATCAACTTAAAGTGCTTCAGACATTTGAAACAAAAACCCTAGACATGGTACAAACATGGATTTCTAGTACAAAATTTGGATGCCAAGTATACTCTAAATTCAAATTTGTCCTTAAGATAAAACTGAATATTCAAATGTGATGTCTATGAGAATGGAAGGGCATGTCTTCCCTTTATACCTATAGCCTGTTAATAGGGTTGACAGTTTATAGCTACTTAACTTCTGTGTTGTACAAATGCAGCTGCTTGTATTCTAATGCTAATTGGGTCCTAAAAAACTGTTTGAATGAGAGGGTCTTCAGGGCACCTACCCCCAGCTAATTCTGATTGGTAAATAAAGATGAGAGCAGATAATAGTTGGGGAGAAGAGAACAAAGTGGGATTTTAAGTTTCTGGCTTCAAACCACAAGTAAGCAGGAAAAAGAAAACATGCCTTAGAAGTGTACAGGACAGAGACAAGAGCAGCTCTGGGATAGAGAAACAAGAAGAACGCCCTGGACTCTTGGCCTATAAAATGCACCCCAGAGGGCTAATTAGATTTAAGAGCAGCCAAGAAGGAACATGGAAACTAGTAAATAGTAATTCAGAGTTATCAGTCAGAGGTAGACTATAACAGCATAGAGGTTAGGCAGTTGCCAAACTATTATGCTGCTTAAGGCATATTAAAATATAAAGGCTGTGTGTATATTTTATTCAGGAACATAAATCATTGAGGGAGGTATTAACTCCACAATAGTCATTATTAAAAATATTAATACTACAATAAACACTTTTGTTTTCAGGTTTGAAATTATATTATCTATCTATATATCTATATTCATAGGTACTTTGGCAATTATATAAATAGTGATAAATACTAGTTGTGCTGGTACCTTGTGCATGTGTATATGTATATGTGCATATTATGTATATGTATATTCTTATGCCTTGCACACCTACAATTCATGAATGAACATCTTTATAAATCATGGTTAACATACCTATAATTTTGAACAATTTATTTTTATTCTTTAATCTTTTTTACAGCCCAGTTGTTATCCCCTCCCAGTCTACCCTCTGACTGTTCCTCATTCCATACATTTTCCCCAGTCTCCAAGAGGATGTCCTGAACCCAAAATTCTTACCCCAACAGATCTCACTCCTGGAAATTCAAGCCTCTCAAGAGATAGGTGTGTCTTCTCTCACTGAGGCCAGACCAGGCAGTCTTCTGCTGTATATATGTCAATGGCCTCAATACAGATGGCATATGTTTGCAGGTTGGTGGCTCAGTGTATGAAAGATCTCTGGGGTCCAAGATAGTTGAGATTGCTGGTCTTCCTATGAGGTCACCCTCCTCCTAAACTTCTTCCAGCTTTTCTCAAATTCAATCTTAGGGGTCTCTGTCTTCTTTCCGTTGGTTGGGTGTAAGTATCTGCATCTGACTCACCTGTTTACTGAGCCTCACAGAGGGCAGCTCCTGTCTGTAAGGCTCCTGTCTGTAAGCAAACAATAGGATATGTAATAGTGTCAGGCTTTGGAGCTTCACCTTGAGGTGGATCATCTGTCCAGTCACCAGAGCTTCTTTCCCTCAGTCTCTTCTCCATTTTTGACCTTGAAGATCTTTTAGACAAGAACAAGTCTTGGTCCGAGTTTTTGACAGTGGAATGGTAACCCCATCCCTCCCCTCAATGTCCTGTTTTTCTACTCGACGTGGACTCTTCAAGTTCCCTCTCCCTACTGTTAGGCATTTTATTTAAGGCCCTTCCCTTTGAGTCCTAAGAGACTATCACCTCTCAGGTCTCTTTTACATTCTAGAGAATCCCCTCACATCCTATCTTCTGTGTTTGGCTGTTTCAGTTCTTAATGTTGGTCATCATTGCTTCAGTCCTGTTTCCTACCCCCAATACCTGATCATGTTCCTGTTTTTAATTCCCTGTCCTATCTCTCACCTAGGTCCCTCCATCCTTTTGCTCACAGTTATTGCTTTCTTCTCCCTTCACAGTGAGCCTTTCTGCCTGTTAACGTTCTTGAGTCCTGTGGATTGTATCCTGGATATTATTTTCATTTTGGGCTAATATTCACTTATTAGTTATTACATAACATGCATATTCTTTGTGTTTGAGTTATATCACTTGGGATAATATTTTCTAGTCCCAAACATTTGTCTGAAAAATCTCATGATGTCCTCATTCTTAATAACTGAGCAGTATTCCATTGTGTAAATGAACCAGAATTTCTATATCTATTTTTTGTTGTGGGATATCTCAGTTGTTTCCAGCTTCTGACTATTAAAAGTAACTATTAACATAGTGGAACTTAAGCTCCTGTGGCATAGTAGGCATCTTTTTTGTATATGCCAAGGAGTAGTATAGCTGGGTCTTCAGATAGATTATATATCCAATTTTCTGAGAAACCTCCACATTGATTTTCAAAGTGGTTGTACCAGTTTGCAATCCCACCAGCAATGGGGGATTGCTACTCTTTCTCTACATCCTTGCTAACATGTGCTGTCACCTGTGTATTTGATTGTAATCATTCTGATTGGGATAAAATGGAATCTGTGGATCATTTTGATCTGAATTTCCCTGATCACTAAGAACTTTGAACATTTCTTTAAGAGCTTCTGAGACAATTCGAGATTTCAGTGTTATGAATTCTCTGTTTAGTTCTATATTTTATTTTTTGATTGGGTGGTTTGGTGTTTTGGTGGTTAGCTTCTTCAGTTGCTTATATATTTTGGATATTAGCTCTCTATCAAATGTGGGATTAGTGAAGGTTTTTTCCCCAATCTGTAGTTTGCTTATTTGTTTTATTGACTATGTACTTTGTATTACAAAAGCTTTCTAGTTTCATGAGGTCCGTTTATTTTCATCAGTTCTTGGTCTTAGAGCATAATCCATTGGAGTTCTGTTGGGGAAACCCCCTCACCCCCAATCCCTGTGCCATTGAGTTTGAGGCTCTTTCCCAATTTTTTTCTACTATATTCATTGTATTTGGTTTTATGTTTACATCCTTGATCCATTTGGAGCTGAGCTTTGTGCAAGGTGACAAATATGGATTTATTTTCAATTTTCTGCATACAGACATCCAGTTAGACAAACATTATTTATTGAAGATACTTTCTTTTTTTTTTTTTTTTCATTGTATATTTTTAGCTTCATTGTCAAAGATCAAGTGCCCAAAAGAATGTAGTTTTATTTCCGGGTTTTCAATTCTATTTCATTAAACAACATGTCTGTCTCTGTACCAAAACCATGCAGTTCTTATCACTATTGCTCTGCAATATAGCTTGAGGTCAGGGATGGTGATTCCCCCAGTTCTTTTATTGTAACGAGTTGTTTTTACTTTACTGGGATTTTGTTTTTCCAGATGAATTTGAGAATTGCTTTTTTCATGTCTTTGATGTATTGTGTTGGAATTTTGATGAGAATTGTGTGTAATCTATGATTGCTTTTGATAGGATGGACATTTTCACTATGTTAATTCTACTATTCTATGAGCATGAGACATCTCTCCATTAATTGGAATATTTATTTATTCCAATTAATATTGGTATAAATATAGTGAGATCTTCTTCAATTAATTTCTTAAAAGACTTGAAGTTATTCTCATATAGATCTTTCACTTGCTTGGTTAGAGTTACCCCAAGATATTTTATATCACTTGTGATTATTGTGATGGGTGTCGCTTCCCCAATTTCTCTCACAGCCCATTTCTCATTTGTATAATAGCAGGCTACTGATTTGTTTGAGTTAATTTTATGTGGAGCCACTTTCCTGAAGTTATCTGCTGTAGAAGTTCACTGATAGAACTTTTACTCTTGCTTATGTATACTATCATATCATCTCTAGCATATCATCTGCAAATAGTGATATCTTGCATCTTGTTTGCCAATTTGTATTCCCTTGGTCTCCTTTTGTTGTCTTATTGTTCTACCTAGAACTTTGAGTACTATATTGAATAGATATGGGGAGAGTGGGCATCCTTGTCTTGTCCTGATTTTAGTGTTATTGCTTCAAGTATCTCTTCATTTAATTTGATATTGGATGTTGGTTTCTTTGCTGTATATAATCACAAAGATTATTCACTTTCTTCCCTTTACTTCCTCCTTGTTCTTTTTCAAATATAATTTGTTCAGTTGATACAATGTTATGGTACATTTGCAGGGCTAACCATTTGGCACTGGACAACTAATTGAGGTGCTTTTCTTTGTGAGTCTACCTTTCCAGCTCCCAGATTTATGAAATATTCATTTCTCTTATGTATAAGAATGATTTCTTTTGAGTATCTTTCCTTTTTAAGTTTAATTAAGAAGATAAATACAAAAAAGCCAGGCTCAGAACTAAGTCTTTTAGTTAGGAGAGATGTCAGAGGTTCTGGTTAGTCAACAAAATGATGGACTGGGTATTAGGTCTATCTTGTACTTTACTGACACAAATTGGTATAGTTATGCTCTAATTGTATTTTAGGAGACAAGTTTCATTTGAACAGGAAGGGTAATATGTAGGAGGAGCTAAGGTGGGAGAAGTAAGGAGAGAAAGAGGAGGAGTAAGGAGAGGAGAAGTAGAGGAGGAGCTAGGTGACGAGAGAGAGAGAGAGAGAGAGAGAGAGAGAGAGAGAGAGAGAGAGAGAGAATGGGGAGGGAAACATGGAGGCAGATGTTTGCAGGTCTCCACCAGTCAAAGATAGTTGATATGTCTAGGTTGGGTATTGGGTTATACTTCTGATTGAGCATTACCAAACTTATTAACTCTTTGATTAACATGAAAAAAATTATATAAAAGCAAAAAGCAGAAGAGGGGATGGAATAGGTGTTTCTAGGGAAGGAAAATGGGGAAAGGGAATGGCATATGAAATGTAAATAAAATATCTAATAAAAATTTAAAAATACCTGAAAGCAATAAAAAGAAGATAGATGCATGCAAATACAAATATTTTCTTTAATTTTTCTCTGTCTATATAACTTTGAACCCAAGTCAGTATACAAATGCAGAATATTCTCCACTATCTTTTGTAAAAAAAAAATAATTTGATGTGATATAATGGGATACATTACTCTCAATTGCCTTGATAAAGATAGAAAAATAATTGATGTATCATGATGAAAACTATATACTCTGATATTATGTATTAGCAGACGTTGCTTGTTTCTAACTTTAAAATAATGACTACATGCAGATTAGAATTACTGGGATTTATTGTTGTTGTTTTATTTTTGTTCTTATTGTTGGGTTTCAGGTTTCAAGAACTGATTTTAAGATACGAGAAAATTGAGTCAATTGTTGATTACTGTATGTTTTCTCCTAGATGTTCCATTACTTAATTTTTTTACATGGTGGTCTTTGATGCATTTTGGGTTACTTTTTGTCCAATTAACAAGTATATTTGAAAATACATTATTTTTCATGTGAATTCCTTGCTTTCTCAGAATGATTATCAAAGATGCAAAGATGCCATGTTTTTTTTGCATGTGTATGTATATACTTCAAATGAAGTTTTAAATGAACTTAAAACTAGATGAAACTCTGCCCCTCCAGAATGCCACTTCCCTTTCTCTCCTTCCTTGGTCATTTTGGCTGGGGCAGTCTGCTACTGTGAAGACAAAATATCCTGAACTATTCTAGAGAAGCCACTACACTCAGAGCAGCAGGATTTCAGGATCACAGAGGTGGCCTGAGTCCCAGGAGTTTTTCCACCCAGAAACTCAGGATCACAGGTTCACAGAGATATCTGGACCCTTAGGAGTTCTGACACAAGTAAGATAACTGGAAAAACAGGCTCCAGTCAGAGACACTGAGTGGAGGTAGCCCTAGAGTTAACCAGATGGCATAAGGCAAGTGAAAGAACATAAGTAACCGAAACCCAAGTTACTTGGCATCATCAGAACCCAGTTCTCCCACCATAGTAAGCCCTGGACACCCCATTACACCAGAAAAGCAGGATTCAGAATTGCAAGAAAACACAACCAAACAGGTGAAGGAATTAAATAAAACCATCCAGGATCTAAAAATGAAAGTAGAAACAATAAAGAAATCTCAAAGGGAGACTACCCTGGCAATAGAAAACCTAGGAAAGAGATCAGGAGTCATAGACTCAAGCATCACCAACAGAATATAAGATAAAGAAGAGAGAATCTCATGTGCATAAGATACCATGGAAAACATTGACACAACTCCCAAAGAAAATGCAAAATTCAAAAAGCTCCTAACCCAAAACATTCAGAAAATCCAGGACACATTGAGAAGACCAAACCTAAGAATAATAGGTATAGATGAGAGTGAAGATTCCCAACATAAAGGGCCAGTAAATATCTTCAACAAAATTATAGAGAAAATCTTCCCTAACCTAATGAAAGTGATGTCCATGAATATAAAAGAAGCTTACAGAACTTCAAATAGACTAGACCAGAAAAGAAATACCTCCCATTCTATAATAATCAAAACATAACATGTACAAAGGAAAGAAAAATTATTAAAAGCAGTAAGAGAAAAAGGTAAAGTAACACATAAAGATAGACCTATAAGAATTACACCAGGACATTCATTCTAAAGTCAAGAAAAAAGCCAGGTTCAGAACTAAGTCTTTTAGTTAGGAGAGATGACAGAGGTTCTGCTTGGTCAATAATGTGGTGTACTGGTATTAGGTCTATCTTGCACATTACTGACATAAATTGGCATAGTTATGCTCTAACTGTATTTTGAGAGAAAAGTTTTATTTTAACAGGAAGGGTGATATGTAGGAGTAGCTAAGGTGGGAGAAGTATGAAGAGGAAGAGGAGGAGTAAGGAAAGGATGAGGAAAAGGAGGGGAGGAGCTAGGTGATGAGGGAGAAAGGTGGGGCAGACATGGAGGCAGATGTTTACATGTCTTCACCAAAGATAGTTGATATATCTAGGTTGGGTATTAGGTTATATTTCTGATTGATATTGAGCATTAACAAACTTATAAAGCCTTTGGTTAACATTTAAAAAAATGTTTAAAAGCAAAAAGGAGAAGGGGGCATGGGATAGGGATTTTCTAGGGAGGAGAAATGGGGAAAGAGGATGGCATCTGAAATGTAAATAAAATATCCAATAAAAATAAATAAATAAATAAATAAATAAATAAATAAATAAATAAAAAGAATTATACCAGACTTCTCACCAGATACTATAAAAGCCAGAAGATTCTGTACAAATGTCATACAGACCCTAAGAGAACACAAATGCCAGGCCAGACTACTATACCCAGCAAAACTCTCAATCACTATAGATGAAGAAACGAAGATATATCATAATAAAACCAAATTTACACAATATCTTCCCACAAATTTAGCACTTTTAAGGATAATTGATGAAAAACACAACACAAAGAGAGAAAATCTTAATCTTCCAACAACCCCAAAAGAAAATAGCTACACAAACTTAATTCCACCTCTAATAACAAAAATAACAGGAAGCAACAATCATTTTTCCTTTATATCTCTTAATATCAATGGACTCAATTCTCCAATAAAAAAACTTAGAATATCAGAATGGATACATAAACAGGACCCACAATTTTGCTGCATACAGGAAATGCAACTCAGTGAAAAAGACAGACAGTACCTCAGACTGAAAGGATGGAAAACAATTTTCCAAGCAAATGGTCTCAAAAAGCACGCTGGGGTAGCCATTCTAATATCAAATAAAATTGACTTTCAAGCAAAAGTAATCAAAAAAGGTAAGGACATTTCATACTCATCAATGGAAATATCTACCAAGATGAACTCTCAATTCCCAACAGCTTTGCTCCAAATGCAAGGGCACCCACATACATGAAAGAAACTAAAGCTCAAAGCACACATTATACCTCATACAATAATAGTAGGGGATTTCAACACCCCATTCTTAATAATGGATAGATCATGGAAACAAACACTAAATAGAAACACAAAGAAATTAACAGAAGTCATGAACCGAATGTATTTAACAGATATGTATTTCATCCTAAAACAAAAGAATATCATTTTTTCTCAGCATCTCATTGTACTTTCTCTAAAATAGACCACATAATTGGTCACAAAACAGGCCTCAAAATATACAAACGATAGAAATAATTTATGGCATCCTATCAGGTCACCATGGACTAAGGCTGGTCTTTAATAATGATAAAATCAATGGAAAGCCCACATACACGGGGAAACTGAACAATGTTCTACTCAATGATAACTTGGTCAAGAAAGAAATAAAGAAAGAAATTAAAGGCTTTTTAGAATTTAATGAAAATGAGGACACATCATACCAAAACTTGTGGGACTCCATGAAAGCAGTGCTAAGAGGAAAACAGTTAGCTCTAAGTGTCTACAAAAAGAAACTGGAGAGAGGATACACTAGCAACTTGACAACACACCTGAAAGCTCTAGAACAAAAAGAAGCAAATATACCCAAGAGGAGTAAATGGCAGGAAAAGTCAAACTCAGGGCTGAAATCAACCAAGTTGAAACAGAAAGAACCATACAAAATATCAACAAAACCAGGAGCTGGATTTTTGAGAAAATCAACAAGATAGACAAACCCTTAGCCAGACTAAGAAGAGGGCACAAAGACGGTATCAAATTAATAAAATCAGAACTGAAAAGGGAGACATAACAACAGAAACTGAGGAAATTAAAAAAAAAATCATCAGATCCTACTACATAGGCCTATACTCAACAAAACTGAAAAATCTGGATGAAATGGACAATTTTCTAGACAAATACCAAAGTTAAATTAGGAGAAAATAAACCATCTAAACAGTCTCATAACCCCTAAAGAAATAGCAGGAGTCATTATCAGTGTCAAAAAAAAAAAAAAAAAAAAAAAAAAAAAAAAAAGCCCAGAACCAGATGGTTTTAGTGCAGAATTCTATCAGACCTTCAAAGACCTAATACCAGTTCTCTTCAAACTATTCCACAAAATAGAAACAGAAGAAACACTACCCAATTTGTTCTATGAAGCTACAATCACACTCATACCTAAAACTCACAAAGACCCAACAAAGAAACAGAACTTCAGACCAATCTCCCTTATGAATATGGCTGCAAAAGTACTCAATAACACTCTTGCAAACCAAATCCAAGAACACATCAAAACAGTCATCTAACATGATCAAGTAGGCTTTATCCCAGGAATGCAGGGATGGTTGAGTATTTGGAAATCCATCAATGTAATCCACTACATAAACAAACTCAAATTAAAAAAAAAACACATGATCACCTCAGTAGATGCTGAGAGAGCATTTGACAAAATTCAACATCCTTTCATAGTAAAAGTCTTGGAAAAATCAGGAATTCAACGTCCATACGTGAACATAGTAAAAGCAATATACAGCAAACCAGTAGCCAACATCAAACTAAATGTAGAGAAACTTGAAGCAATCCCACTAAGATCAGGGGCTAGACAAGTCTGCCCACTCTCACCTTACCTATTCAATATAGTACTGGAAGTCCTAGCCAGAGCAATTAAACAACAAAAAGAAGTCAAAGGGATACAAATAGAAAAAGAAGAAGTCAAAATTTAACTATTTGCAGATGATATGATAGTATACTTAAGTGACCCTAAAACTTCCACCAGAGAACTCCTAAACCTGATAAACAACTTTAGCAAAGTGGCTGAATACAAAATCAACTCAAACAAATCAGTAGCCTTCCTCTTCTTGAAGGATAAACAGGCTGAGAAAAAATTAGGGAAATGACACCCTTCACAATAGTCACAAATTACATTAAATACCTTGGTGTGAATCTAACCAAGTAAGTGAAAGATCTGTATGACAAGAACTTCAAGTCTCTGAAGAAAGAAATTGAAGATCTCAGAAAATAGAAAGATCTCCCATGCTCTAAGGCATAGACATTGTAGTTAAAGAATAAACAAAGGTCTCATGATTACTCCATTCAGGGTCTTAGCAAGACACATCAACAATACAAAAACACATTTCTGAACAATATTTATCTTAAGCCTACTATCTAATCCTAGAGCATAGTCAAACTCTTGCCAAAATCCTAGAAAGCAGCCCAACACCAATATCAAGAGAAAGGAAGCCTAATGAATGTAAAAACCATAAGGCAATACCATCTACTGAGAGAGACTCTCTTCTGTATATGACAATGAAGCTAATTCTGGAATATTCAAACATGGACAATAACATTCATATATGAAATTCTTATAAGCAAATAAATAAAATGTTTACATTGAAATGTCAATATTTTAAATGCATATATATATATAGTATATATGCATACACACACATACACACACACACGCACACGCACACACACACACACACACATAAATAAATATGTTTACCTGTGGTGCACATGTACTTTTCCTCAGTTGTAGAATGAAACCTTTTAGATGATGATTGGGTTAGGTATCAATCTATAAGTATAGCAGAATATCATTAAAAATAATTTCATTAAACTTGTTCCCAGTTATGTTTGATTTTATCTTAGGCCTCCGGGCTATCCAGCCTCTGGTTCCTTGCTATGCAGGCAGTGTCAGACATGGGCTCCCTCTTGTGATATGGACTTCAAATTTGAACAACCACTTCCTCAACTTCTGCTCCACCATTATTCCAGCACATCTTGCAGTCAAGATAAGTTGTAGGGTAAAGGTTTTAAGTCTAAGTTAATATACCAGTCTCACTGCTAGAAGTGTTCCTGGGTTACAGAGGATGGCTGTTTCACACTCAGAATCCCTCATTATTAAAAGTCTTGAAGTCTTGGCTAAGGGGACTCTCATAGTTTCTAGGAAGTTTTCAGGATGCATGATTTCCACATTGCCCCCAATTCCAATTATCTCAAGTATATATTGATCATCCACATAAAGACTTGAAGACTCCTTTAAATGCTTATTTAAGGCAAAATATAAAACCAGAACAAATTAAATGGAAGGTTCTGACTTTCAGTATACTGTAATACCATAAGATATCCTAGGTCAGTATAGGCTTGAATATTTTTTAAACCTACTTATTTAGGGTTCAAAAATATTTCAACTCACTTCTAACCCACTGCTCAGAGGTAGAAGAAAAAGAAGGGTAATAGAAAAAGGTTATTTGGACCTATATAGAAGTTCCTTGGGGTGAATCTACTCTTCTTTGTCAGGATACCATTAATCCAATTCAATAGCAAACACCAAACATGAATCAATACAGGCAGCATGATCCAGCAGAAAGAGCAAAACTTCATGAAATTGACATGAGTGAGTAGAAATGGCCAGATTCAGCCAGAATATCACAAGAAGTTCTTTAGTACATTTCTTTCTAGAACGTGAAAACCAATGAAGATCAGCTAGGAGGAGCAAAGGATTGCATGAAGTAACCCTGCAAGAGCATCCTCTCAGTGTTTGTAGGGTTTCGTTTACAATCTGTCTAAACATCAAGAGCCCTCTGAAGTGTCTGTTTTCAGCAAGACATCACATGTCCTCTCATAAGGCAGTTTCCAGAAAAACATCACATGACACAACTGACTTTTAAAAGAAAGCATAAGTTCTACTTCAGGTCAGTTCAAAACAATTATGAGAATAGATGTAATTTGAAATAAGCTACTTCTAAAGATATTCTTATATTTAGTTGAATTCTTCATCCTGCTTTGAAAGTATATGAACATTTTGTTATCACTGATTAAAAAAAAGGGTAACACAAACCTTAGTTTCTGGTGAAGTACAATCATAACCTAATAACTGTTTTGGGGGAAATGAATTATTTTAAAGAATTTATTCATATTTTGATAATGAATACACAAATCTCTCTCATTGTGTGTGTGTCTGTGTGTGTGTGTGTGTGTGTGTGTGTGTGTGTGTGTGTGTGTGTGTGCTGTATAAAAGTGAGTGCAATCCCTATTCAAACCAAAAAAAAATGATAATAGATCTTTGGGACATGTAGCTACAGGTGATTGTGAGCAACTGGAAGTAGATACTGGGAACTGAACTCACATAATTGTTGGGGGCCGACTTTTAGCAGAAAGCGGCTATCAGCTTTGCAGCCATCTTGAGCCATATACCCTGACATGAGATTTGGATTACAATAGCCTACAACAGCTGAGCACACTCCGATAATCTTGGTTTAGATACCTTGAGATTAAAGGTGTGTGAGATTAAAGGTGTGTGAGATTAAAGGTGTGTGATTTAAGAGTATGACTTAGAAGTATAGAGATCAGAGTTAGAGACAAGACCTAAGGGCATGATTAAAGGTGTAACTTAGAGGCGTGGCTTAGAAGTGAGACATATAAAAGGCAGAGACAGAACAGATCAGAAGACTATAGACTATAGACAGAGAATCAGACACATCAGACATTAGGTAGAAGACAATTGGCTCCAGACAGAATCAGACACAGCAGACAGAGGAGACAGAGAAGGAGACACTTAGAGGAAGAGAGACTGAAGAATAAATGGGATTGAATCACACCCTGTCTGGTCTCCATTCTTCGAGTCTGCCCTCACCCTCACTCTTGCTGAACCCCGACCCGCAGATCGGAGAGGCAGCTTGGTCCGGGATACAATGGCCGCAATTGTTGCAGGAATCTGCCGCGTTGAGAAAGGTAAGGAAATGGGACAAGAAATTAGTCAACCTGAATCCAACTCTCTGTTTTGGTTTTGTTATTTGCTGCTCACATGTGTTAATTTTCTGCTTTTGTTCTTGAATGCTGTCTTTTTTGTTCAAAATAAAAGGAAGCATAAGTTAGAATCCAAAATACAACCAAAGATTGATGACAATTTGTCAGAGCCAGATTGTGCTGACCAAGAGAAAGAGGAAGTCAAATTTTGTGACGCTGAAATGCCCCCTCCCTATGAAGAACTACAAGTAGTTTTAACAACTGAGCTATCTCTTCAAGCACTGGGATATTAATTCTTAAAGGGGTTAAGTTATTAGCATGATAGGATATGTAGGGTTCATAGTTTAATTTCTTATACAGACATTTCAGAATGGATTACAAAAGTATATAAATTTCAGACATCAAAATATAAAGTATTTGGTAGCGGAATTTTACCAATTGGTTGTATTTTTATTGAAAATGTTTCAAATACTGATTTCCCACCCACTGCTTTTCCACAACAGTACTGTTTTTCTTTTAATTTCTGAAAATAGTTCACATCAAACTTGAAAAACTGACCACAAATGCACTTGATGAGGTGGTAAGCATTTTTTTCTGAAACTCATTATCTTACTTCTTTCAAAAACAAAAACAAACAAACAAAAAACCCAATTATCCAAGTTAATTTAGTGGATGCAGAAAAAATGGATAAAAATTTAAATTAAAAGTTTTATTATCCTTGCACAACTGGTAAGATTATAAATACTACATGTTTTATGGAAAAGAATATGAAGCACCTAAAATCTGAAAAATACAATTGTGTCATTTTCTGCACTAGTTCCTTGATATATAAAATAAGTTAAACCAAAATTTAAAACTCTTTAAATAGTACTAAATTCATTGTAGCATTTCTTATAAAAAGCACTTATGTGGTGTGACATTATCCTACACATCTATGAAGATTAATGAATAAAATGAAATAATATGTGACCTTAAAAGAACAGAAACCTACAGCATGTAATAACATAAGAAAATACTAAAACCATTATTCTATGCTGAATAAGCCAAAAACCAGTCATCGGAATATTGGATAAAGATAATTGTATGAGTTGTCTAATACAGAAACAAAACAAAATACTAATATCTTACTATAGTTTAATATAAGGTCAATAAACAGCTGAACAGCTAATGATTTTATTGTGAGAGACAAGGAAGAGTTCCTTTAATTACATATCATGAAACTGCCCTACACTATGGCATGCACTCCATTAGTGAAGAAGACTAGAATGACTTAGTGTCTTTGAGTGAGAAAAAAAATAGTTCACATGTTTACAATCATAATGAATACACTTCCTAAGCAGTATTTAATAATTGGAATTTTCAAGTATTACTTATCTCTCATTTAAAAAGTTTTAGAATAGTCACCGAAGACAGGGTCAAGCCATCTTTTCTTGACCATTTGGTTGTATTTGAGGCAGGAATTGGGGCCAAGGTTAAGTCTTCTTGCCCTGTGGAGCAGGGTGTGCCCTCCTACATGACCCCGAGTAGACACAAGTAGCTGGAGGAACTCCCCTTATTGGCTTCTCTGTCGTCCAGCACAACAGCTTCTGGGTGGGTGATGTGGTCCGGGTCATCGATGACCTTGACACTGTGAAGCGACTGCAGGCTGGACATGGTGAATGGACTGACGACATGGCCCCTGACTAGGACTCTTGATAGGGCAAAAAACTTTGTGAAGTAATGCAATGCAGAACTAATATTTTCTTGGGCCAAATAAACAAACATAGTCCTAAGTCTTTAAAAAATGCATCTCCTATTTAGAATGTATCACAAAGATATCAGAGTGTCTGAATCAATACCTTGACTATTCCAAATACATTGTTCCCATTAAGAGTCTCTTTATTGATACAATCCTATTTGTTTTTCTGAAAAGATTAGTTCTTTACTTATACTAATTTAATCAAGAAGTTGGTCATTAAACTGATAGAGGTAACTATTATCATTAACAATTAGCAAGTTAATTATAGGTTTGATTCTGTATTTCTCATTTCAATGTTGTGCTAACTAAAATAGTGTAGAGGCTTCAAAGCTGAAAACATTGAAATCACAATTTTCAACATGGATTTTTTCTGCAAAAATGTTTCTCCTTAATTCATTTTTAATTGATTAACACCTCTAAAAACTTCTTAAGCATAAAGCTTATATATTCATTATTTGGTAATTGGTCATACTCGAAAGCAGATCATACCAGCATGTCTTGCTATTTTATGACAATTCTGTAAACTACATTCATTTTACTGATGATGTTTGGTTTTTACAACATTGTCAACTATGAAACTCAAGGCACTAGACCACATCTTTTAAAAATTTGAAAATATAAGTCATGGAAAAGATTAAATCAATGAGTGTAACATGTAGTAATAGATGGACAACATATTGATTAAATGTAGACTTAATAATAACTGGAAACAACCCAAATTTTGTTCTTTATCTAAATGGACAAACATGCTATTCTAGGGAGTGAAAGATGATACACATATGGAATAATTTTAATAGTGGTCTTATCTTAAAACAATACACTAGAAAAATATGGATGGATCTTTAAATTATAAACTTCATTAACTTACCTAAAAACTGTCTTCATAATCAATGTAAATTACATAGACCAAAACTTCCATTTATATCAGGCAAATAAATTAGATCATCATGCATTTCTTCCTACAATTCATAATTGCTTAAAAGAAGTTTTATTTTAGAAATCATTAAACATCATTTCTAAAACACAAATATTCTAATAGATGAAAATTATTGACTGAGCGGATCTCAGGTGGCAGCTCTGTCTCCAATCTCACAAATCTCACTCTCCAAACAGAGAGTAACTGTGACCCACTAGGACTCAGGAAGTCACTCCGGGCCTGGAGCACTGTTTTATTTTCCTGTCTATGCCTGAGAACTGAGCAGATTTGGGGCTCCAGTTCTAATCTCAGTTGTAACACCCACCCCACTCAGTTCTGATACAACCAAGATAATAGGAAGACAGGCTCCAGTCTGAGACAGGGCAGGTAGCACTAATGAGATCTAGATGGCAAAAGGCAAGCACAAGAACATAAGCATCAGCAACCCAGGGTATTTGGCATCATTAGAACCTAGTTCTCCCAAACAAGAAAGTCCTGAATTCCCCATATCACCAGGAAAGCAAGATTCAGATTCAACATCACTTTTAATGATGATGATAGAGGACTTTAAGAAGGACATAAATAACACTCTCAAAGAATTTGAGGACAACACAGGTAAACAGCTAGAAGCCCTTAAAGAGGAAACATAAAAATCCCTTAAAGAATTACAAGAGAACACAACCAAACAGTTGAAGGAATTGAACAAAACCATCCAGGACATAAAATGGAAGTAGAAACAATAAAGAAGTCACAAAGGTAGGTAGACTATGCTGGAGATTGAAAACCTAGGAAAGAAATCAGGAGTCATAGACTCAAGCATCACCAACAGAATACAAGAGATAGAAGAGAGAATCTCAGCTGCAGAAGATACCATAGAAAATATTGACACAACTTTCAAAGAAAATGCAAAATGCAAAAAGTTCTTAACACAAAACATCCAGGAAATCCAGGACACAATGAGAAGACCAAACCTAAGGATAATAGGTATACATGAAAGTGAAGATTCCCAACTTAAAAGGCCAATAAATATCTTCAACAAAACTATAGAAGGAAACTTTCCTAATTTAAAAAATGATATGCCCATAACATACAAGAAGCTTATAGAACACCAAATAGACTAGACCGGAAAAGAAATACCTCCTGTTACATAATAATCAAAACACTAAGTGCACAAAACCAAAAAGATATTAAATGCAGTAAAGGGAAAAGGCCAAGTAACATATAAAGGCAGACCTATCAGAATTTCACCAGTCTTCTCACCAGATAATATAAAAGCTAGAAGATGCTGGACAGATGTCATAGACCCTAAGACAACAGAAATGCCAGCCGAGGCTACTATACCCAGCAAAAATCTCAATTACCTTAGATGGAGAAACCAAGATATTCCAGGACAAAACCAA
The DNA here is from genome assembly GCF_011762505.2 of Arvicanthis niloticus. Classification (NCBI taxonomy): domain Eukaryota; kingdom Metazoa; phylum Chordata; class Mammalia; order Rodentia; family Muridae; genus Arvicanthis; species Arvicanthis niloticus. The sequence goes on from NC_133437.1 coordinate 11,924,145, forward strand.
ATATACACAATATCTTTCCACAAACCCAGCATTAAAAAGGATGATAGCAGGAAAGCTCCAATACAAGGAGGAAAATTATACCCTAGAAAGAGCAAGAAAGTAATCCTCTTCCAACACATCCAAAAGAAGATAGCCACACAGAGATAATTCCACCTCTAATAACAAAAATAACAGGAAGCAACAATCACTGTTCCTTAATATCTCTTAACATCAATGGACTTAATTTCCCAAATTAAAAGACATAGGATAATGGTCTGGATACATAAACATGACCCAGCATTTTGCTGCATATAGGAAACCCATCTCAGTGACAAAGACAGACTCTCCCTTAGAGTAAAAGGCTGGAAAACAACTTTTCAAGCAAATGATCCTAAGAAACAAGATGGAGTAGCCATTCTAAAATCTCCAGCCCAAGAACACAAAGGAAGGGATTCATGGCTCCACCTGCATAGGTAGTTGAGGGTGGCCTTGCCAGGCATCAGTGGAAGTGGAGGGCCTTGGTGCCTGCAAGTTTGGATTCCCTACTGTTGGGGAATTTGAGAGCAGGGAGGCAGAAATGGGAGGATGGTGGGAGTACATCTTCATAACAACTCCCAGAATTATATGGGTTAGACAGGACAGAGGCAGGCTGCCAGAAGACTAGATTCCAGAATTCAAACAAACAATTATCTTGATACTAAAATTTGTTTTAAAATTGTGTATTGCAGAATACACAGCCTTGGTGTATCTACTCATCAAGCAAGCTGAGCAAACCTGCTCAAACCTCTGATGTCTTGGAATTCCAGCTGGATGCAGTGAAGACACAATCTCAGAGGCTTATCAATTTACTCTTCCCCCACCCCTCTTCTAATATCTCAGCACCCATAATCAGCTTGAAGAAGTTAATCAAGTGTCGGCACCCCTATACCCTGGACTTGGAGATTGAGGTGGTTAATATTGGAATGTCTTTCTAGGGAAAAGTAATGGTTTTGTTGGAACAGGGAGGATTACCTAGGATTTATTGCATAGCCATAACCTTATGGTAGAAATATATACAATTGTTATTAAGATGAAGTTATAATTTCTTAAATGGTACAAAATTTACTTTGATTTCAAATTTAAGGTTTTCATTGGTATGAGCTTCTTATTGATATAAAAGTGAGATATATATAGTGACTCTCATAGGTATTGTGCCTGTATAACATATTGAGGAATACAAGGCTTAGACCCAGTTCTTCTTTAACTTTTTAAACTGATTTGAGATGGTTAGCCTGTGAGTTAAGGGCCTATAGCAAATACATGGCTTTGAGTTTATTGTTAGGGTGTTTTCTATATTTTATTTATAAAGAGCAGAGAGGAGTTAACAGACAACAGGCCAGATTACCTTACATGGATAGTTGGTTTTCAAAACATCAGGAATCCACAGAATTGAAGTTACAAACATTTCTGTATTAATGTTTATTTTGAATAGAGACCTGTCTGCTCCTGACAGCTTCCTGTCTTGGATTGTAAGAAGAAATTGAGCATCTTTGGAGTTACTCTAGTTGTGGTGAGACAGCCACTATGCAAGAATTGCCTCTTTTCATCTACAGACATATTACTGTCCAGAAAAGACACACTTGCAGAATAGTCGACTGATTATATCTGCCAAGACAGAGTAATCAGCCCTTAATGATTCTGCATCACTAGGTTTGTCAGATGATCCTGGGCCAGAAGGCTCAAGATCAGATGCTCCAAGGTTTTGTAGTATAGGGACTGTCCAGGTATTCAGCAGTCTCTATAAATTGGCTAAGTTTTAGAAGCTATGATTTGTGCTTCCCACAATTATAGTTAACTCAGTCATTCTGGATTTCTGATGGGGTTGAAAACTTATAGCCTCATAGCCAATCCTGTCTATTTACCTTGAGAGAAAAGATTTGAGTGGATGGTCTTCAGCTGACATTCATTCTGAAACCAAGGAAAAAGCCAGGTTCAGAACTAAGTGTTTTAGTTAGGATAGATGACAGAGGTTCTGGTTAGTCAAAAAAATGATGGACTGGGTATTAGATCTATCTTGCACCTTACTGACATAAATTGGTATAGTTATGCTCTAATTGCATTTTGAAAGAAAAGTTTTATGTTAACAGGAAGGGTGATATGTAGGAGGAACTAAGGTGGGAGGAGTACTGAGAGGAAGAGAAGGAGCAAGGAGAGGAGGAGAAGCAGGAGAGGAGAAGCTAGGTGATGAGAGAGAGAGAGAAAGAGGAGGGAGACAGGGAGGAAGATGTTCACATATCTCCACCAGTCAAAGATGGTTGATATATCTAGGTTGGGTTGTGGGTTACACCTCTGATTGAGCATTACCAAACTTATAAAGCCTTTGATTAACATTTTTAAAAAAATGTATAAGTGCAAAAATGAAAAGGGGGCATGAGATAGGGGTTTTCTAAGGGGAGGAGGAATGAGGAAAGGGGATGGCATCTGAAGTGTAAATAAAATATCCAATAAAAAATGAAAAAAATGTTTTAGAAGCTATGCTTTGTGCTTCCCATAATTTCAGTTAACTCAGTCATTCTGGATTTCTGATGGGGTTGCAGACTTATAGTGTCATACCAAATCCAGGCTATTTATTTTGAGAGAAAAGATTTGAGAAGATGTTTTTTAGCTGATATTCATTCTAAAGCTAAGAAAAAAGCCAGGTTCAGAACAAAGTCTTTTCGTTAGGAGAGATGACAGAAGTTCTGGTTAGTCAACAAAATGATGGACTGAGTATTCGGTCTATTTTGTACCTTACTGACACAAATTGGTATAGTTATGCTCTAATTGTATTTTGAGAGAAAAGTTTTATTTTAACAGGAACAGTGATGTGTAGGAGGAGCTAAGGTTGGAGGAGTAAAAAGAGGAAGAGAACTAGTAAGGAGAGGAAGAGGAAGGTGGGAGGAGTAATGAGAGGATGAGAAGGAGTAAGGAGAGGAGGAGCCACTGTATTTCAAATCAGACATGTCATCTGGTATACCTGTGCTCTCTTTCTTGTCATAGCCATCCTGAAAGTTACAAATATCTCAAAGAAAAAAATCTAAAACTTTATTCATTTTTCATTGACCAGAGACATTCACATTCAATTAATATATATTCCTAGTGACACAGCAAGAAAATATTACAAAGTCACTATGTTTTATATCCTAGTATAAAATTATGCTTTAAAATAGCCTTCAAAGTGTTGATCTTTTGTTGTGTATATTTACTACATGAATGTATGTGGCTTGTACATATGTGTTTGTATGAATGTGTGTGCATGTTTGTGTGTATGTATGTATTTATTTTTGTATGTTTACTAGATATCTTTTTGTCTGTCTGCCTAAACATCTTTATCATCTTCTCTTTAATTTTTAGATAGGTCTCTTCCTGTACAAAGTGATCACCAGATCAGTTAGACTGGCTTCCTGTAAGCTTCAAAGACTGTTCTGGTTTTGTTTTCCCAGTGCTAGAATTAAACCTATGTGGTACCACATCTGGCTTTCAATAAGAGTTTATAATTTCAGGCTTGGTTTTATATGTTGATTGGTGGATGAACCTTATTCATACTCTCAGTCTTTGATGGAGGAACTTTACTTAGGTCATCTTGTTTGAAAGGCAAGCACCTTACGAATTAAATCATGTTCTTAGCACTGGAAATATTTGTAAGATAAAATTAAGGGCTGTATTAGAGATGGGAGACAAATTCACCTCTGAATGACTTTAATGGTAGTATGGATGTTAAATAAAATTTGTACTTTAGAAAGAAAACATAAGCATATTATAATTTTATTAATTAAAATCAATCCTTAGTATTTTGAGAAATGCAATGACTGTTGAGGCTGAAATAATATATATTAGAATATTTATTTGTTACTTTTAAATTAATATTATTTTTATTTAATTACCTATTCCTTGATAATTTTAAATATATACACTGTTAAAATGATTTCAACTCCACTGCTATTTTTGTTTATAGTTGATTATAACTTTGTCAGATGCATAGGTAGTAGATATCTTTCACATTCAGTAGTCCTTCTCTTTACTCAGATGCTGTTCTTGCTGTTTGGAATATAGAACCAATTTTGGTTTCATGAGTGCATTCATTTGCCTATAAGTGGAATTGTTTGCTTTATGTTTTCTTATATCAGAAGAGTATATCAGATCTAGTATTAAAGTTCATGGGCCAATTTGAGTTGAATATTTTAGGGTTTATATATAAGGATCTAGTTTTACTATTCTGCATATAGTTATGCAGTTTGACCAACCCCATTTGTTGATGTTGTCTTTTTTCCCAATGTGTATATTTGACCACTTTCTCAAACACCAGGCTACTAGAGGAGCAATGTTTAAAATTAGAGGACTCAATTGTTGGTAGGTATATATGTTTTAATGTCAGTGTTTTCATTACTGTAGATCTGTAGCTTGAAATCAGAAATGATGGTTTTTATTCTTCAGGATCTCTCTCTCTCTCTCTCTCTCTCTCTCTCTCTCTCTCTATCTCTCTGTCTCTATCTCTATCTCTCTGTCTCTCTCTTTGTTTCTTTTTACTGTTTTATCACATTTTTATTTATTTACATCTCAGCCATTGCCCACCTCCATACTCTAAGTCTTCGTTCTACACACATACACACACACACACACACACACACACACACACACTGAAGTAATCTGCTTAATTTTTTTCAGAATATTACTTTGAATTTTGTTGGGGATTTTATTGAATCTGAAGACTGCTTTCTAAAGGCCCCATTCCCAATATTAATTCTATAAATCCATTACCACAAAATATGTTCTCATTTTCTGTTACCTATTTTTAATTTATTTTTTAGCTATATATCTTCTGCATGTATTTCCAAACTACTCTACATCTTACTACAGCGATAGTTATTCATTAAGGTTGATTGTTCATCTATTTACAGTACCCATGAAATGGAAAAAATCAAGATACTTATGAACAGAATAATAGATAATAAATATATGTTTCATACAAATGAAGGGATAATCTGCTGTAAAAATGAAACCATAAAATCCACAGGTAAATGCATAAAGATGGAAATAATTATTGCATACTGAGAAAGGCAAATGGCATATGATATTTTCCTTATGTTGATATGCTTGTTCATATCTGAGTAGCCATATTAAGTGGTCATGAGAGAAAAAGGGAATAGAATGAAAAATGTACAAATGAGGAGGCAGTGACATTAAAATAAGAATGTAAAAGAAGATGAGGAGTGCTTGAACATGTAGAAGAACTATAGAAAAAAAAGAGATGCACTATCTCTCAAACCCCATTAGAGAAATTTCTTTTTGAAGTGTATTGATATAGAAACTCACAACCAGTCAACCTGCAGAAAATAACAAACTGAAATGTTCATATTTAAGTGAAACAACCACAAAACACACCTTTCCCCATGGCTCAGAACTCACTGTGGGGCAAGAAGACTTTAAGTACTAGAGGGAATTGACACCTGTAGAGAAGTAACATGTGAAGGACATAGCAGTGAAGTTAAACATAAAGTCAGACTAGCTGGAACATGCACACACAAGACTCCCAAGATCAAACCAGTGTCAAATCTCAGTAATCATGGAATTCATGAAGCCCAACTCCAATAAGTTGCTATTGGCAACTAATGGTTACTGTGACAGGAATAATTTATTTTTATTTCAGGTGTGCAAGCTCTGATAGGGAATCGGGATCCAGTCACATGTACATAAAGACAGTGCTACATGGGACTAGGGGGAATTCAATTTTGAAAACACAAAGATAGAGAATGAGATAAATATATTAGAGATACTGACAGAGAGAGAGAGAGAGAGAGAGAGAGAGAGAGAGAGAGAGAGAGAGAGATGAAAACACAGAGATAGAGAATGAGATAAATATATTAGAGATACTGACAGAGAGAGAGAGAGAGAGAGAGAGAGAGAGAGAGAGAGAGAGAGAGAGAGAGAAAATATGAGAGAATCAAGCCAGCATTCAGGAAAAAGTGTAAGTTTGTGTAGCATGTAAGAATTGAAGTTTAGGGAGCAGTGGAGTAGAAAAAATGCAAAACATTATATGCTGATATATATACTAAATGCTATATTTTTCAAAAACTGAAAGGGAAATCTCAAAGTATATCATTTTATACTTTTCTAGTAGACACCAAAGAGGATACAGAAATAAAACACAGAAATTTGAGCATTGGTGTTCAACATCGTAGCATGTATTCATTTCCAATTATAATAGTGGGTTAATAGGAAAGTTTAATTCTGATGGTAACTAAGCTAGGTCTACTGTAACTTCCTTTCTCTCAAAGAAACACTGACAAAAACGAAAAAAGCTGGAAAGTAAACAGAAATGTGCCATATTTCAGTAGATACTAAAATGACTATGATCGATGCTGATTATGATGATGATGGTGGTGGTGATAGTGATGAAGATAACTAGCACAATAACTATATATACTGAGAATGGAGGAGAATGAAATGAAGCTGTCCAGAATAAGTTGATGAACTGTTTATCTTGTGAAAGGCTTGGGTTTAAGTCAAAAATTTGTGCCAAATGTAGAGAAAAATATTGAGAAAAAGAAATATTCCCAATATTTTAAGCCAATCTAATGGCCACTGAAGAGTATAAGGAATCATGGGAAAGAAAACATCACATTGACTGTCTGCTTACTCCAAACTCTGCTACACGTTCCAACAATGCAGTGCAGATCTAAGAAAAAATTTTAAGCCACAAAACCTGAAATAAAAATGCAGTTACCGCTCAAAAAAAAAAGTTTCATAATTAAGCTTTTATCATGGATTTTGTCTCACACACAAAAGACTTACCAAATGAACTAAAAAAAAAAAAAAAAAAAAAAAACAAAACAAAAAAAAAAAAAAAAAAAAAAAAAAAAAAAAAACAAAAAAACCTGTTTTGGAGAAAAATCATGTAATCTGTACAGCTTGACACATAGACAGGCTAGAATACAATTAAACGTTCAGAGAGCGATGAAGAATAATAAAAGCAGACAATAGTCTAGGAGAAAAGAAAATAAACTGAATCTAACCTGCAGATGAACTTTTCACTGTAAATAGAATGCAAAGAATTTGTAAAGTAGGTACTGCAGCTACCTTCAGCAAACATATTCCTAGTAAAGTCATCCTCTGGCTTCCCTGGCATTTGGGACTTGCTACTGGCTACCCCCAATTTCTCATCCCCCACTTATACATATTTTTATTCCATTTCCTGGCCCTCTGTACTTCTCTCTTGTCTCTTCCAATACCTAAACCACCAACTAAAGAGTATACATGCAGGGATCCATGGATCCAAATATATATGTAGCAGAGGATGGTTTATATGGCATCAGTGAAAGGGGAGGCCCTTGGTACTGTAGATACTTGATGCCCCAGAGTAGGGGGATGCTAGAGCAGTGAGGCAGGAGTGGGTGAGTGAGTGCAGGAGCACCCTCATAGAGGCAAAGGGGAGTGGAGAGAGGGCAGATGGAATGGGGAGTTGTGGAGGAGTACCCAGAAAGGGGGATATAATTTGAAATGTAAATGAATAAAACGATTAACAAAAAATCACATTCATAGAAGGCAGGCAGGAAAATTTTTATTGGATATTCTACTTATTTACATTTCAGATGTCATCCCTTTTCCCTTTTCCCCCTTCCCTTCCCCATGAACTCTTTATCCTGTCCCCTCCCGCTGCTTCTGTGAGGGTGTGCCCCCCACCCATCCACTCATTCCCCCATCCCCACCCTCGATTTCCCCCACAATGGGGCATCCTGCCTCCACTCACACCAATGCCTGAAAAGGCCACCCTACACTGCATATTCAGCTGGAGCCATTGGTCCCCCCATGCTTGTTATCAAGCGGCCCCATGGGAAGAGCAACAATGCAAACCAACCAGAACTCCCAGTGTAAATACCACCAGCCTGGGAACATGCAGGGAATTTTAAAATGAGAATAAATTCACTATTGTCAATATGTCTTTAATATATGTTAGCATTTTGTCTAAGCTTTGCAGTTACCTGGCAAAGGCCAGGTATGCCTGACTCACTATAAAAGGGGCTACTTGTCCCCTCTGCTCTGTCTTGCCCTTGCCTGCTTTCTCCCACTCTGTCATCTCTCCCCTTCCTTCCTCTCGTTCCATTCCCCTCCCCCTCCCTCTCTACCTGCTGGAGCCGGCCTCTATTTATTCCCCTTTGTCTCTCTGTCTCTGAATCTGTGTGTGTCTCCCTCTGTCTCTCTCTGTCTCTGTCTCTGTCTCTGTCTCTCTCTCTCTCTCTCTCTCTCTCTCTCTCTCTCTCTCTGCTTTTCTCTGTGTCTACTACCCTCTCAACTACCCTCCCTATGCCCTGAAAAATGAAAATAAAATATCCCTTAATAAAACATAACATTCATTTCACAGTGTTTTGAACACTGTAGATTTGATAGGACTGCTTAGTTATATAACACATAATTGTTATAATGCAAAGCAGGAGAGTCATGCACCTAGAGCTCAAACCCCAGTATGCAGACCAGATTATACATATTAAGCTCAAGCATGAATATATTTATATTCCTAAATACACAAATATGTATGTGTTGTTTTATATAGTAAGCATAATTCATTGGTGTTCCATTCAGGAAATTCTCCTCTGTGAGCATGTGTTCTGGAGGCTATTCCCCACTCTTTTTTCTATTAGATTCAATGTATCTGGTTTTATGTAGAGGTTCTTGATCCACTTAGACTTTATCTTTGTACAAGGAGATAAGAATTGAGCAATTTGCATTCTTCTACGTATCGACCACCAGTTGAAGCAGGACCATTTGTTGAAAATGCTGCCTTTTTTCCACTGGATGATTTTAGCAATTTTGTCAAAGATCAAGTGACCATAAGTGTGTGGTTTCATTTCTGGGTCTTCAATTCTATTTCATTGAACTCCATTGGTCTCCGTACCAATACTAATACCATGTAGTTTTTATCATTATTACTCTGTAGTACAGTTCAAGGTCAGGGATGATGATTCTCCCAAAAGTTACTGTATTACTCAGAATGATCTTCATTATCCTGGGTTTATGGTTATTCCAAATGAATTTGAGAATTGCTTTTTCTAACTCCATGAAGTATTGGGTTGGAATTTTGATGCGGATTGCATTGAATCCATTCCAAATGCACACATCAAGCCCAAACACTACTGCTGATGCCAAGAAATGCTTGCTGACAGGAACCTTATATAGCTGTCTCCTGAGAGGCCCTAACAGAGCCTGACCAATACAGATGCAAATGCTCTCCATCAACCTTTGGGCTGAGCAGAGGGGCCCCAGTTGAGGTGTTAGAGGAAGAACTGAAGAGGTTTGGTACCCCATAGGAAGAGCAACAATATCAAACAACCAGACTCCCCAGAGCTCTCAGGGGTAAAGCTACCAACAAAAGAGTACACATGGAGGGACCCATGGCTCCAAGTGCATGTGCACCAGAGAATGGCCTTATCTGGCATCAGTAGGAGGGGAAGCCCTTGGTCCTGTGAAGGCTCAATAGCCTAGTGTAAGGGAACAATGGGGTGGTGAGCTGGGAGTAGGTGTGTAGGTGAGGGAGTACCCTCATAGAAGCAGGGGGAGGGGAGATGGGATAGGGGGTTTGTGGAGGGGAAATAAGGAGGCAGGATAACATTTGAAATGTAAGTTAATAAAATAACCAACCAAAAAATAGAGAGCAAGCAGAAAAAAATCACTCTAGTTATCTAAGAGGAGAAAAACTTGATTGAGAAAATTCCTTCATAAGATTGGACTGTAGGCAAGACTTTAGAGTGCTTTCTTAATTAGTGGCTTATGGGAAAGGGCTCAATTATTGTGAGCAGTGTCAAATTTGGGCTAGGGGTTCTGAATTCAATATGAAGGCAGTCTTACACTCCTCATTTAAGGACTGTTTTCCAATTTCAAAGTCTACTATAGTTTCACAGTTATGAGAACACAGTACTTGTAACTGGATCCACCATATTTAATAATACAGGTTGGTCTTGGACACAATCACTGGTTCAACACACTACTTCAACTGACTTTTCAATAAGGCTTAAAGCTGTAAAGAAACAGTTACTTTTCTTTCCAAGTTGTTACTTGTTTCCCCTACTGAATCAAAGTATTTATTTGTTAGCATAGTCTTTATTTATCACCTCTTTCTGCTTCAAATATTCCTGCTAATGCAATCAGAGCCCATATTAATTAACAGCTGCCTCTTAGCCTTTCCAGTCATTTGCTGTTTTAACCAACCATCAGTTTTTTAAATTTCAAACATAATGCGCAATTGCTTTTGAAAATGAAAGACATATACCTCTGAAATTAATATCTCTTTCAGAGCATAACGTCCTTCTTAAGATTTCAAATCACATAATAGGATAATTTTCATTTTAATTTGCAATGGTATGTGTATGTATGTTTATATATATTGAAACTTAATATTCTCTATTAAATATTTTTATAATAATTCAGAACTCAAGATTTAAAAATAATTTTATTTATTATCCATCTAATAATGATATAGCTTTATGAACCTTCACTACAAGTATAATTTGATTTTTACTAACATTGAAGGCTAATTATAACATCAGTGTATTTATCAATGCCTTTAGTTTAGGATTTGTTTAAATCTGTCCCTGTAGATTTTTGTTAGTATAGGGTTTCCAAGGAACTGATGTAGAATAAAAAAATGTACTTTAATACCTTTATAATCTAAATTTAAATTCTCTGCTGCTTTTATCTTCGAGAATAAATAAAAACTATTTTAAGCTTGAAAAGATTAGATCATTAGAATATTACAAAAAACAAAATTTCTTTTTATTTATATTATTTTAAAGGTATTGCTTAATCCAGAGATGATTATTTACCAAAAGAGAAATTATTCTTATAAAAATGGAATACACAAAAAACTACATGATTAATTCTACCTTAAACTATTTTATGTTTTGAAAATAACTAAGATGGGTGGATAAGATGACACAGTGTATAAGAGTGTTTATTGTACACGCATGACTTAGGTGGCCAAATCTGTGACAATGAGTGTACATAACCCTCCCTCTCTTTCTCTCACTCTGATACACATAGGTTACTATGCTAAGTTACTAAGGCTCATCAGATAGAATTCTAACCAATTTAGACCAATTTTGTGATGTGTGTTGTAAATGATAAGCATATATGTACATATCAGCACTGAATTAAGCTAATATGATTTTTTGAGATCTACTCCAAATGAAGTGTGAAACATCCAGAATGGAACACATTTGACATGAACTAGCCAAATCATGTGTAATATATAAACAATTAAGCCTCCATTCAGGGTTCACTTACACAGAACAAAACAGAGTATATCCTCTAAAGTAATCTCATGCCCTCAAAAGTTAGTGATGCTGATTGTGAACAGGTTTCCAGAAAGTGCAAAAGAAAACAGTATGACTATTTTTCTTCTGCTGTCTGTTGTATTTTACTCATCACTTATTGAACAGTATAGTTTAGAGGATAAAAGTCTTGCTAATATTCATGAGCATTATTAGCATCAGTTTGCAATAAGTCAAATTAGATCAACATAATACATGTCATCTCTGATAGAGTGCTTTTTAGTCATTCAAAGGGTAAGTAGAATCCATTAACAAAATTGACTCTGTTATCACCTCTGCATTGCTGACTTCAAGGGTAAAGACAGGTGAGAAAATCCTTGTGCTTTCTGAATTATTAAAATTGATGATGGATTCTTTGAGACAGAAAACACTACCTGTGTAGCAATTTTAGATAACCAATTTAACTGAAATTTTATATGTGCATATTAATATGTGCATAAATATTATGTAGATCATTAATGATAAGATTTCTGAAATTTAAGGAAAAACACTGAGCTAGAAAAAGGTACTAGTGGCACACTATATATATATATATATATATATATATATATATATATGTATATATATATATATATATATATATATGTATATGCAGAATTAATAAAAAAGAGAAAAAGACCTAATAGCATTCTTGAATATAAAATGTAGCTCATGATGATAACTTGAAACTCAGAACAAGTGACTGATCAAAAGGTATCTCTTGGAATGTGATAGGAACCAAAATCAGAAAAGATTTCTAGAAGATATAGCATTGTATTCTAATCAAATTGAGATAGAGAAGCAGTGGAAGTGGTGTTTTGCAATAATAAATTTGGAAAAAGATGAAAAGGTTCTGTTTCATTTTAATGCAATATGTGCTAAGCCAGGTTCCTCTTGATAAAAGCTTTAATGAAAGTGAATGCAACAATGGTAATGTCTTTTTGGCTTTGTTATTTGTTTGTTTGTTTGCTTTATTTCACAAAGTGAGCAGGTACTGATGGACTACTATAGTTTTCAGTCACTAATCCTGTATTCTTGAAATATTAAAATAGAGGAATTTGAATTTTCTCATTCCAACAATAAAATTTATATAATATAACGGAAGTGTTGGTTACTTTGATTTATTATATGTAGAGTTTATCACAGTATAACCCATATTCTATTACTTCATCACTTCATAAGTTAAAAAACAGCAATATTAAATAATCTGAAGAGTAACCAGAGTGCATTCTTTATAAAAAGTGTAAAGAAGAAAAAATATATATATAAGGAGAAGAACTAGAAGAAAATAGATTTTTTTTCGGGATGGGAAAAATGGCTCTTAAAGTAAATAAGTATGAAAATATGGGCAAAAACATTTTTACATAATCACTCAATATGACACATCCAAAAAGATAGTTATATTACCACACAGAGAGCACAATATATCATTGCCATCTATACAAATTGATACAGATAGATCACAATTTCCAATCCAGTTTGGACAACATAATAAGGCCTATATTATGATGATGATGGTCATTATGATGATGATGGTCATGATGATGATGATGATGATGCAAATGATAATGGTGGTGATACCTGTAGTAATATGAATGATTTTCAAAATCGTTGTAAGGAATGAGATGCAAATTGATCATATGTGTAATTCCAGGTACATACATTATAGAAATAGGATCCAGATGACACCCAGAAAATCTCATCTGTGATCATTATGTAGGGCAAAGTGAGGAACTCTGAATGGAAAGGGAGACTCGAAATGTCAGAAACATTCTGCTCTTGAAGTAAGCCATCAAAGCCTGATTAGTAACATATTTATCTTCCAAAATTTTGTCCTAAACAAAGGATATAGCAGTTAAATGTGCTGCCATAGTAAAATACTTGCTTATCATTAATTTTATAATTTTTTGATGACATCATGTGAAAGGCAGAAAATGTGTACATCTAACTCAAGACTCTAACAAAGCATTGCGTTCCTGGTTCTTAGAAAAACTAATAGCCAGCCACATTGTTTCATGAACTATTCTGGTCTCTACACCCAGCTTATAACAAAGTCCAGCAAGAGAGAAATCGTGTAACATGCTCAATTAAAGAAAACAGCAGTTGATGGCTGCCAGATTTTCAAGAGTATAAAACATATTTAGAGAAAAAAATTCACTTGTGATAAAATAGTAAATAAAGGTCATTCTAAGAAAATTATAATCAAAATGTTAAAAAGAGATGTGAGGAATGATCAAAGACAGCATTTCAACTTACCACGAAAATTTTAATTGCAATTGTCAGCACTCTTTCTTCTTGTAATCAACTTAATTTCTGTGTGTTATATGCTAGGTTGGGTTATTTACTTCTTATTAATTTTGATCAGTTGTTACTAACTTTTTATTATTCTACCTTTATCTACCTCAGAAGTGATTTAAATAAAAATAATCTTCAGATTTGTAAGTGATTTGCATCTATTGTATTGCTAGTTCCTCAACCTATGATCTTAGTACTTGTATTTAATTAAAATGTCATAAAAGCAAAAAAAGAGGAGGGTGGAAGGGATAGGGGACTTCTAGGGAGGGGAAATGGAGAAAGGGGATGACATCTGAAATGTAAATAAATAAAATATCCAATAAAAAAGAGAAATTTTGCTAAACTAAGAACACTAGAACAGCTGCATCCATATTTGAAAATATTTTTTGTATCTGGTTGATCCTACTTAAATATCTTCAAAGCTGGCATCTAGATTGTATTTAGTATTATTTAAAATTAACATATTAGACTACTTGGTTTGTATAACAAATGCTGTTTTCTGAATAGGGAATAATTAAATCCCTTAAGTCTGTAGACTCTGGGTTCAATATCAAAGTGAATGCTAGTTTGCTGGTGAGGAATCACTCTCGGTTTCAAATAGGGCTGCTATTTCTAGGTGTTCTTATATGATAAGGAAATCTCTCTCTCTCCTTCCTTCACTCACTTTCTTCCTCTTTTTCTCCTTACATTTACTCATTCTCATGTGTTTCTGTCACATTCTCCTTCCATCCTTATTTTATATATACATATACACACACATACATTTGTCTTTCCTCTCTTCCTTCTCCTTCATTGTATTTGTTACTCATAAACCAAAAAATAGACACTGTTGTTGCTGGAGATGTTTGAAAAAGCAGCATGCAGATCCAGATAGCTCCTGTCCTGCCTCATCTTCTAGCTCTAATTTCCGGCTCTAAAGGCGGCACTGGCTGGCCAGGAGCGCTGGCCTGGCACTCACAAGATGTTGGCATGGCTGTTGCCTCCACTGGTCAGTTCCATGGAGTTCGTGGCTCTAAGCATGTCTCTTGGGTCAACTCTGCCATACTCATGGTTCTCAGCTCAAGCCCAGACAATAACTGCCATGCTCCCGGTACCAGGTAGAAAGAAGACTCTTAGTGCTTAAAGATTATCCAATGAATTTATGTATTTATTTTTAAATTGAATATTTTACTTATTTACATTTCAGATGTCATCCACTTTCCACATTTCCCCTCCCTAGAAAACCCCTATCCCATCTTCCCTCCTCCTCTTTGCTTTTATATTACTTCAATTATATGCAAGTATTAAGGTCAGTTCTAGGTTAAGGAACTAGAAATAGAATAGGTGCAAATAGTCAAGGAACAAGCAAGACAACAAATGCTCAATATAAAAGATACACAATTACAATTGTTACCCCCCAAAACTTAACCTTTTGACATGAATAACTACCCAAAACTTCTAGAAACATATATGTCTGCTTCCATCTTTCTCCTCCTCCCCCTCCTCCTCCTCCTCCTTCTCCTCCTCTTCCTCCTCCCCCTCCCCCTCCCCTCCTCCTCCTCCTCCTTCCTTTCTTCTTCCTTTCAACTTCTAGCTCCACCTATGTCTTCTACTGCTCATTTACAAAGCTCCTCTGCAAATACAATGGGCAGGACATGTCCTGCAAAATACTGTGACTAGAATTCAGTCCTGAAAGACTGAGAGATAAGTCTTTAGGAAATCATTAGGGTTAGTTCATTTTATGAAATAGGGTTATAATAAAATATTTGTTAATTTATGATTATGAATTAACTTGCAAACATTTTAGCGTGTATCCTAAAGTTGAAATGGTTAACAAAATTTAACATTAAGCCCATTAAAGTTATAAAAATGACTATCTGCAAGTAAAAAAGAGGTTAAAGTAAATTTCCTTTCATAATATTGCAGGGATGCTGAAGATATTAAGGAGTATTTTGTCATTGTCATCAGCAAGGAAAGGATTAATTGCTGTCATGTTTTTCCTTTACTACCCTTTCCAGTACAAATTACATTTTTCTAACCTCAGGACCTTAATCAAAAGCAATGAAATCTGAGCTGGTATTAATCTGCACCTACCATTGCCAACCCTTGACACAAAAAAGAATTTGCAAAGTCAGCAATGTGCCTGCAAAGAAGGGGACATAGTTAATAGGAGACCACAACTGAAAAGGCAAAAATGCAAGAACTATCTGAAAACTGAGGATAGATTTTAAGAGAAAAACATTGGGGGTAAATGCGTTTAGCTTTCTTAGTGGTAAATAATAAAATCTCCATTTTTTTTTATTTATCCAGAGGTAAATCCAGAAATGAATGGCTATTGCATCATAATAATATACAGGTATATTACATAATATACATAATAATAATGATATCACCTGTTAAATGGTTCAGGAGCAGGTGATCCTTTCATCTTTTCTCAACTCTTTTCTATGAAACTTTTCTCATCACCATTTTTACTCTTGACTGTTCAGGTTTTCCGAACATTATGACTTAAATCTAGAGTTTAGGTTCAAAGTTTTAATACACTCATTTGCATCACATATACATATTTTATGTTTATACTCAGTCTTTCTTCATTAAAATAAAGTTACTTGTTTGGCTCGATGATTTGATGGTTACTTTTCTCAATACTTTGATAAAAGATCTGGCCAAAATAATATAAAAGAAGATTTATTTTAGAACATGTCTTATGTGGAGATTCAATCCATCACAACAGAATGCATTGTGGTAGGCCATGTTGTATCCACAATAAGGAAGCAGAGAGAGATGAATGTCGTTCCTAATCTGGCTTCCTTGTTTGTAACATCCTATTCAATTCTTGATTTATGTGTAGGTGACAAGCACACTGTGGGTCAATTGTCATTCCAGTATGATATGTGTTAAAGTATGTTACATATTCTAAATTATTTAAATACAGATAAATTAGTAAAGAAGATTAAGCCATTGTCCTGCCTAGTTTTATATCAACTACTGGGTCCAGGATGGCTGTGTAAAGGGAGATGTGACACAATTTCTGTTCCTGTAGCATTGCTAGGCCATTGATACCCATGATCCCTACATGTGCTGATGGTTGCTATTGCCGGAAGTCTGATCTGTGGTCTTTACTATTCTATTTTCAATATTTCTTTCTTGAGAATACACCCCCCTCCCAACCCGCACACTCCAATTACTTGGAGCTAATCATGTCATAGTAATTGAAATAGATGCTGTTTTTAGGAATGAGGAATGGAGTTGGTCATGAGGCTGTGGAGGATGAGGAACAGGCTATCTGCTTGACCTTTAGGGCCATGGGAAAAGACCTAGACAACATAAACACAAGGGCCATAAAAGCCTACATGGTCCTTTGCAGAAATAATTTCTTGCCAGATTTTGCCTTGAATGTGGAATCATGAGGAGATATATGTGCCCTCCTGTGGGGAAAAAAAAAGGCTTGGGGATCCCGCGGTTCCTCCTGCCATGCTGTGGGTACTCGGCTGGGAACGCTCTGGGTTTCTCCAGCTGGAAGTTGGGCCCGGCTGTTCATTAACTAAAGGCCTCTCCCTGGCTCCTCACGGTTCCTCATAGTGGCGCAACACATGAGGAAGCCCTTGGGTTTCCAAAACTGGTTTATTCACATGGCGGATCCTGGATGGATCTGGATGCATACCCCTCAAACCCAGGATCGACCTGAGTTAAAAAGGGGAGGGGAGGAGGGGGGAGGGGCTGGGGAGGAATGTTTAATGGCTCCACCTCTGGCCTTCAGGTACCTCATTAGTATGTAAATCTCTCTAGGGCCTGTTCACGCCCTCCACCTGTGTACATGACTGAAGGGTGGAGGTGGAATGGAGATTAGACCCTGTGTTAGGCCCAACACCCTCCAGTCCAATGACTGCTGTATTTATTAGTCAGGGTAAACTTGGGGACCACAAGGATAGAGATTTAAAGTGGTCTCAGCAAAAAAGGGTATGGACAGAAAAATAGTAAATTATATATGATTTAGGAATAATTATTATTAGAAAAAGAGTACATGAGGCTATGGAATTGCTAGGATAAGTAAATGAAGATTAGAGATTTAAAAGATGATATAGAAGCATATAAAAGGTTAGTACTGTGTTTTTCTAGCTGTTTGAAGAATTGGAGATAATAATGCCTAGAATATGCAAACAAACTGTTTAACTCACATAAATTCAAAACTTTGTAAGGAAGTATTTTAATTTTAGTTGTGTGTTATCTTTCTGGTTTTACATGAAAATAGTTACTAAAGACTGTTGTGTGCTGTACCAGGAAATCGCAAGAACTGTACCAGTCACCTGTGAAGAACTGGCTGTGCAAATCTTTAAGGAAATGTGCTTTTGTTTCATGTTTAGTTTTGCTCTAAAGAAATGAGGGTTGGGACTATTGATCCGGAATGCATAGAGTTTATGTTAATTTAAGAATTTTTGATAATTATTAACAATGATCAAATCTTGATAATGTAGCTTTAGTAAAGAAAAACTGCATTCAGGCTCTCCCTAGTCATTAAGCTGAAGAGCATTTAGGCTGAAGAATACAGAATACTGAGAATCATCAAGTTACAGAGAGAGTACTTGAACTAGCAGCTTGTATCTACTCCTGACTCCAAGTCATTATTGAATCTGCACAGCACTGTTCCCATTCTTGCCTTTCTCAGGACCCTCCTTACTCAGAATGGACCTCGGCAATCAACTTGACACACCTAGAGGCATTTTAGAAGAGAGAAACTCACTTGAGAAAATTCTACTACCAAATGTCCTGTGGACAATTCTGTG
The DNA here is from genome assembly GCF_011762505.2 of Arvicanthis niloticus. Lineage (NCBI taxonomy): Eukaryota > Metazoa > Chordata > Mammalia > Rodentia > Muridae > Arvicanthis > Arvicanthis niloticus. Next base: position 11,942,500 of record NC_133437.1, read on the forward strand.
GAGAATTTTCATTATTGATAATTGATGTGGAGGAGCCAGTTCACTGTGGGTGTTGCCACAGCACGGCTGGTAGACCTGGGTATTATGAGAATATATACTGAGAAGGTAATGAGGAGTAAGCCAGTAAATATACCTCATCTATGGCTTCTGTCTCAGTTCCAGACAACAGGTTGTGCCTTGAGTTCCTTTTCTGACTTTCCATAGTAATTGGGATGTGACATTAGATTTGTAAATTGCAATAAATCTATACCTTTCCAAATTGCTTTGGGTTAGTGTTTTAGCACAGCTATAGAAACAAACCCTAAATAAGACAGACATCAATCATCAACTCATAACAGGACAACTAAATGTACTACTTTGAGCTTTAACATTCCACTTCTGGTCTTCAAAGGCTCATAGGAATTTTACAATGCAAAATCTACTTTGAACATTTTTGATAGACTTAATAGACTGATGTCATAATTCAATTGAGATCAAAATTCAACATCACCTCTAATTTATCTGTTAGCTTTGTGGTCTTGTAAAATAAATAAAATTAGAAATAAAAATTTCTACACTTGCAAGATTCAAACACACAGACATTATGCATCCCCACTCTAAGTCATAATAATGGAGAGCAAAGGAACAAAAACAAAACTGACAACCCAGAAAGACAAAGCCAAACTATGCATCCCCTGAAATTTGGGCTTCATCTTTACATCAGTAAACATGTCTTTCTTAAGTGTGCCCTGTGAGTTATCTGACTTTCCTGTATCTTGTTATTTCTCAGTAGTTTTCCACAGTATTATAATCTACAATTTCATAGTTACCCTTGTATTTTGCATGCTTGCAAAGGCAGTAAGTACTAAATGAACACCTCCAAGCTCTCCTGACATCTTCAGATGTAGATCAGTCCCTTTGAAACGAAGCTGCACTCACTTCAGAAAACACTGGCTTTTTGTTTCTTTGTTTTGTTTTTGTTTTACTGAGTTTACAAAGAAAATATTTTGATTCTTAGCCTTTTTAGAATATGGTGCCTCTTTGTGTTTTCCCATTTTAAAATAATTTTGCATTTTGCTTGATGGGTTCTGCTATCAAGGCACACTTCCTACTGATTTTAGTGTAAAGTACATGGATTCTTAAAATCTCAAATCTCTTTAAAATGTTGGTCACATTGTTAAGAATTATGTCTATTCTGTCCAATACATTGTGTCTCCATTCTTTCCCTAAAATTTTTATATCTCCCTGCTGTGTATTTTTATTATAAATTTCAATAAACTTAGTAGTCCATAGCTAGGCCTTAGTATTACTGTCTTGGCATTTTTTCTACCAAAAACTTAGTTAATTACCATTTAATTCAGTCTCATACAATTTGAGATCATAGACAAAAGCATACAAAATTTTAACAAAAGATATAATAAAAAAAGAAATAGCCTCTTGGTCACGTTCAGATAGAGTTGTGTTTCCTTTGTAAATATGTGAGGACAGCGTCCACTCTCCCATTTCCATCTCTAACACTGCCTTTTTATCTCCCACCAGAACAGCTTACTATATTGCTCTGTTTACAGCACTTTGTGCCTTCCTTAATCAGCAATTCGAAATTCTTCTATATTCCCCTCATCAACCAGTTTTAAGGAGTCTGAACAGCAGTCAGGTTTAGTATGAAATTAGCTTCATTCTGGATACTGATTTTGTTGTTGTTGTTGCTGTTGCTTCTCTTATTTCTTTGAGAAGATACATGCTTGTAACACCTCCCTGAAAGAAGGTATCTTAGTTAGGGTTTCACTGCTGTGAACAGACACTATGACCAAGGCAATTCTTATAAGAACAATATTTAATTGGGGCTGGCTTATAGATTCAGAGGTTCAGTTCATTATCATCAAGGCTGAAATGCTATCACACAGGAAAAGATAACCAATATGTCACAGTTAAATCATCTCTGTATATGCTTTCACATTAATGCCCAGGGGTGTGCCTCCCAGTTAACTGCCAGCTTGACAGTAAATATTAAGTGTCACAGGTATGTCTTAAGATTCTAGTAAGTCCATGAAACCATGACAGCTGGTGATTACGCAAACACTAGGCTCAGGTATAATTGAGTATCTTTCTTTTACTTTCTTAAACATGTCTGAGATTTAACCTGATTTCTATCATTTTCTTTACAAACACATATGGATCTCTTTTTTCATAAGTTTTTAATTATCACTGCCAGTTTCCTTTCTATAATTGTAAGCTAGTATAAAGTTTCCCTTCTTAATATGTTACTTCTTTTTTTTTCTATGAATTAGGAGGCCATATTTTTCTCTCCCATTAGTCAACAAGACAGTATCTAAAGTCATAATTTACATCTCGTCATAACAAGTTTATGTTATCACTGAAGCAACAGCATTAGATACCTAAATATTCATGGTAGCATGGCCTCAGTCTTTCCAGTTATATTTTAGAAGCATTCTCATCAAGAAATTTGCTCCAACTTGCATCTCATACCATGTTATCAAAAACTTGTAAATACTTATGGTAACATGGGAAGTGAGGCCCTTGGTCCTGGGGTGGTTTGATGCCCCAGCATAGGGTGATGCTGCAGTAGTGGGATGGGAGAGAGTGGGTGGGTGGCCGAGGACCCTCATACAGGCAAAGAGGAGTGGGAGGGCAGATGTGGGATAGGGAGTTGGTGGAGGGGTAACTGAGAAGTGGGATATCATTTGAGATGTAAACAAATAGAATCATTAATAAGATATAACAAATAAATAAAAATAAAAATAAACTAAAATATTCTCATGTTAATAAGATAATTTTTCATAATTCTCAATTTAATGAAATATTCTTCTGAGGAATCTGTAAAACACAGGAAGTCTTTCTAGTTAGCCATAAGCACATTCTATCTTAATGTTTTTCTTTCTTAAAATAGTTTTTGTATGTATGTTGAGTATGTAAATGTGAATATGCACATATGTATGTATGAATTTAGGTATTCATGTACCAGCCACAGCATATATGTGACTGATAGAGGACAGCCTTGGATGTTGGCTCTTGTATTCCATCATATTGGAGTCAGGACACTTTGTACTTCTCTCTCTTTTAATGGAATTGCTACCTAGTAAGCTTACCAAGATTGTCATATTTGGACATTCCATCTGTCTTAGGGTTGCTATTACTGTGGTTAAACACTGTAACTAAAATTAACAAGGGGAGGAATCATTTTCTTTTAGCTTGCAATTCTCATGTCTGTCAATATGGAAAGTCAAGAAAAAAACTCAAGGCAGAAACATAAAACAATAACTAAAGCAGTGTCCATAAAGTATAATGTCACTAAATTATTCCTCATGGCTTTCTCAACATTTGATAAGATATTTAACATACTGGCCTACAGGCTAATTCTTATGAAGGAGGTCAATAAATTAAGATTTATTTTTTCCCAAATGGCTCTAATGTGTGTCATGTTTACATAAAACTAGCACACATATTCTCCTTATTAAATTTCTAGGGATATAGAGATTTTCACAATGGAGCCCAGCTTTACAGGAGTTATAGGGGGTAGAACTCCTGCACTTTAATTAGTTAGCTATCTCCTCAGCTACATAGTTTCCATTTAAAAAGGATGGATAAGTTTTATCAGTAAAATGAAAAGGTCAAATCACATTATTTTAGCATTTGACTTAAACAGTAAATTACATATGTTAGAATTGTGGTGGCTTCACTTATATTGAGTGTGGAAGCTTTATTTCTTTAACAACTATTTTTTATTTTAAACCCTGCTTTAATTTTTTTTGCATAATTAATACTTTTTCCCAGACTTCTAGTAGGTCCTTGTAAAAAGTAGTATGTAATTTCTTAAATTTTATTATAGTTAAATGTTTGGGATAATCTTCATTGTCCATAAAAATGCTTAATAATAGCAAAATTGTTTGTGAGCCACAACTCTGAGTGATTTTCTCTGGGAATTTCCAAGAGAATTAATCTATTAGATGACAAATGAGAGTAGAAGACCCTCTGGAGTATGGGATGCAACATGGGAAAAGGATGAAAAAATAGGAAGTGGCAGGTCAGAGCAGTCATGACTCCCCAATTTTCCCTGAGTGAGTACATCAAAAGTAATTTATACTTCCTGCAGACATCAGACTCCAAGGTCTCAAGACTGTTCCTGTGAGCACAACACCAGAAATTCCCCAAATAGCATGCATAATCCTCATGTGGAATTATAAATGCTAAAGATTTCACCTTCTCAGCAAGAGTAGGTATCAGGTTCTCTGTCTCAGCCTATTACCAAATCTTCTTCCCATAAACCAACCCAATAAAACTCCTTTATTACATATGGCATTTAATGGTCTTTTTCTTTAAAGGATACTGAATAAAATAGTGTCAGATATAAACTTGAACTACTCAAAATCAGGGAAAATATTTCCATTTTTATTGTAGCTTAAATGCTTTTGAAAATAAAAAATATAATTTTACACCTATGAAATAAGCATATTTCTTATATGTACATATATAATAATACATGAAAGAAGAATGATCATATTAATCTTAATATTTTTAAAAGTCTTAAAAGAATAAATTTGAGAATAAATTCAATAGAGATTTGTTGGTTTAATTTCTTAAGCATATACATTATGTATGTCACAGATTATCTTATTTAATTTACTATACCAATCATCTAGGCATTCCTCTCACAGTCAGTATTTGGCTACATGTATATATGTATTATTCACTGAAAAAAATATAAAAATATATAAAGATATAGTTGCAATACTATTCCATAAATAGGCTCTAATTTGTTTGCTCTTTCAAGATATGCATAATCAAACACATTTCATCCTTAATTAGGAAAACTGAATATAATTTAATTCCAATTCAAATGGTGTCAAATTATACAACAAATATATGTGTTGAATATTAATTATATGGTTATAATAAATATAAGAAAATGCATAGAATAAAATCTGTAATATGTAAAATAGACACCATATGTTCGCAAATCAACTTAACAGTTCAAACTGAAGTAACTGCCTATATAGTCTGTCGAACATTCAAGAAATTGATAATCAAATACTCAGATCTTCCTTCAAGGAAAGGCTATGTGTATGTTTGTTTATATGTGTAAAAAAACAAACACATAAAAAGTGCTTAATATTATTAATTAGGAAAGTGCAAATAAAAATACAATGGAATACCATTTTATAGTTTCACTAGAAAAGCAAATTTAAAAAAATAAAAAACAGGGGTGGGGTAAAAATCTTAGAAAGGATGTGGTGAATCTGAAACCACCAAGCATTGTAGCTGGTTACGTACATATTTAACATTAGATACCTCATTAGTTACTTTTATTGCTCTAATATAATACCATGACCAAAAGCAAATTATAAAAGTAAGGTTATCTTGGCTAATGAATCCAGAGGGGGAGTCTGTAACAGCATAAAAGCCCTGATAGCAAGTACCATTATGAGGAACTTGGATCATCTCATTTTAATTGCACTTCAGGAATTAAACAAACTAGAATGGGATGATGTTTTATAAACTCTCAGAGGCCACCTCCTGTGAATTGCTCCTTCCTGCAAGGCTCCACATGCGAAAGATTCTAAAGCCTTCACCCCACATTTCCACCAATGTACAGCACATGTATATGAACCTATGTAGGCCATATTTCATATAGTCACCACAGGTACATATACATAACAAATGAAACAGATTCAACTGTTATTGGTGCATCAATATTTATACTAATGAATTTTTGTTTATAGTATTATAACCAAAATAATGAAAAAAGGTGTAAGAAATAAAGTATAAACCTAAATGAGAAAAACCATTTGATTATATTTCTATTATTCTACATATAAGATTTATGGAAAAATTTTCTGATAGGTTAGATTTTCTAATCATGTGTTAGCAGTTTTAAAAAGAGCAGTTTTAGATAAATGGCTAAAGTATATTAAAATGTACATACGCATGGACACACACACACACACACAGAAACATACTAATGGATCAGAAGGGTATATATTCATAAAAACATTTGAAAACATGATGCCAAGGAAACAAAAACAGAATGACAAATACTTTGTTTATATGAAACAGCTAGGACAGGTAGTGCGTAGAGGCAGAAAATAGTGATTCTAAAATGCTAGTGTGGGTTCTGCTCAAGAAGCATCAGGACTTCTTGCACAGTTGGAAAATTTCGAGGAATAATTTACACATGATTAGTACAATACAATTATGTAGTAAATATTTTGGGACTGTTTACTTTGAAATGGCTGTATTGTTTATGTAAGGTTTATCTTAATAAAACATATATTAACTCACTAGTATAACATATTCTTAACAAAAAACAAACTAAGCTATATGACAAAAGAGGGTAGGCACAGATTGACCAATATAGTACATGTGTGTGTAAGCACATAGACTATTGTGTTGTCCTCTAACATGCCCTAAGTGTGTACCATTACACACTCACACTCACCTCCCACATTCCAAGTTGTTCTTTTCCTTTTACTTTATATTCACTGCTCTGCTTTACATATTTAAATTAGAGTCTCACATATGAGAGCAAATATGATTTTTAAATTATTTTTTGTTTTTAGCCAGTAATTGTTTAATAATATTTTTATGTGTGCATGCATAGTTTAACTTAAAATTTATATTCTTTTTTAAAAATATTTTTATTTTTAAAATATTTCAACATTTCAACAAAGTATTTGTCATTCTGTTTTTGTTTCCTTGGCATCATGTTTTCAAATGTTTTAATGAGTCCATGAATTCAGGAATAAAGATGGATTCATGTGAATTATGGAAGTTTCTTATTTCTAAAGCAAATTTATCAGTCTGAGAAACTTAAGAAAGGAATGTTTGGAGTATCTCTATTTAAAAACATCAACTTACTTTAGACAAAGTGGGTTTTTTTGGCTAATATTTAGTAGGAATAACAACTTTCTAATGTATCATTGTAAAACTTACTGTTGGTCTATCTTGACTACAGTTAACTTCCACATATATGAATCAAGACATAGCTATAACTTAAGTACAGGGACACATTCCATGGTTTCCATCACCCACAATAGACCTTCATCTGCAAATATTAAATAATAAATTCCAATCACACATAATCTATCCATTCAACATTTCATGTTTTAATTAATAAGACAGGACTCACACTGCCCTTCTTGTCATTTGGATTTGAAATGTGTATTTGTGAATTGTATTCATACTATAATAAATTTTGTGTAGCCATCACAATTTTCTGATCAACAGTGGTGGTAATGCAGGAGTATAAGCAACTCTTCTTTAAACTGAACAATAGATACAAAACGTAAAATAAGTGGTATTTTAAATTCACATACATACAAAGCTATAGGTGACTAATTGAAGTTAAATATTAAGAGTAAAATTGAAATAACACAGCATTTTATACCACACAATCTCATCCTCAGTACCTTATATGTTTTCCATTCCTTTATCAAATGATAATACCTGAGAACAAAGCTATAAAATAATCAAAACAAAATATATATTAAAATATGAGGGTGAAAATGTAAAGTAGATTAAGATATTTTGACAGAGATTACATATGTATAGCTATTTTTGCAGTGTGATTTCGTCTGGGTTTGTATTTCTGCACAAAACATCATGACCAAGAAGCGAGTTAGGGAGTAAAGGGTTTA